>NW_026558265.1:0-277092 GCF_026930045.1 Uloborus diversus
TCCCTACATAAATAATCAATATTCGCAAAAGAAAAAAATTAAAAAAAAAAGAAGAAGAAATTTCAAATTAGAAACTAAAAGTATACATTGAAGATTTTCGTTCAGGCTGGGACTCGAACCCAGGGCCACTCGCTTGGAAGCCTAACACTCTAGCCATTAGTCTATGGGAGCTCTGTCGGTGGGAGTTTTAAATATAATAAAAACAAAAAATGCACCTTGGTAATTGTTTATTTAAACACTTTGAAATCTTCTTGTCGAAAAATTAAACTGACTCAGAATTTTCTTCCCTACATAAATAATCAATAATTGCAAAGGAAAGAAATTGAAAAAAAAAAAAGAATTTTCAAATTAGAAAAGAAATATATACATTGAAGATATTCGCTCCGGCTGGGACTCGAACCCAGGCCACTCGCTTGGAAGACCAGCGGTCTAGCCATTAGGCTATCGGAGTTCTGTCGAGCGGAGTCTCACTGCCTGACTGATACTGCCTGACTGACAGACTGACTCACTGACTGACTGATACTGACTGACTGACTCACTGACTGACCGAGACTGACTGACTAACTGCCTGACTGACTGAGACTGGACTGACTGACTGACTGACTGACTAACTGACTGACTGAGACTGACTGACTGACTGACTTGACTCTCTGACTGGCTATGACTCACTGACTGACTGAATGACTAAATGACTGACTGAATGACTAAATGACTGACTGACACTGACTGACTGACTGCTTGACTACCTGACTGACTGCTTGACTGACTAACTGACTGGACAGGACTGACCGACTGACTGACTGACAGACTGACTGAATAAGGATGACTGACAGACTGACTGAATAAGGCTGACTGACTGACTGACTGACAGACTGACTGAATAAGGCGGACCGACTGACTGACTGCCTGACTGACTGACTGACTGAATGACTGACTGACTGACTGACCGAGACTGACTGACTGACTGACTGAGACTGGACTGGACTGACTGACTGACTGACTGACTGAGACTGACTGACTGCTTTAGTGACTAACTGACTTCACAGGACTGACCGACTGACTGACTGACTGACTGCCTGACTGACTGACTGACTGAATGACTGACTGACTGAGACTAAATGACTGACTGCTTGACTGACTGGCTGAAGGACTAACTGACTGACTGAGTGACTGACTGAATGGACTGACTGACTGAGACTGAATGACTGAGTGCTTGACTGATTGACTGTCAGACTGACTGACTGACTTCGCAAAAGGGAAAAATAAAAAAAAAAAGAATTATAAAATTAGAAAAAAATATTTGCATTTAAGATTTCCTTTCCGGCTGGGATTTGAACCCAGGGCGACACTCATGGAAGCCCAACGCCCTCGCCAATATACTATCGGATCTCTGTTGATCGGTGTCTTAATTATAATAAAAACAAAAAATGCACCTTAGTAATTATTGATCTAAAATCTTTGAAATCTAAAGGTCGAATGATTAAACTGACTCATAATTTTCTTCCGTACATAAATAATCCATATTTGCAAAAGAAAGAAATTGAAAAAAAAAAGAATCTTCAAATTAGAAGAGAAATATATACATGGAAGATTTTCGTTCCGGCCGGGACTCGAACCCAGTACCACGCGCTTGGAACCCAACGGTCTCGCCATTAGGCTATCGGAGCTCTGTCGGTGAAAGTCTTAAATATAATAAAAACAAAAAATGCACCTTGGTAATTATTGATTCAAACACTTTGAAATTTACAGGTCGAATAATTAAACTGACTCAGAATTTTTCTCCCTACATAAATAATCAATATTCGCAAAAGAGAAAAATTAAAAAAAAAGAAGAAGACATTTCAAATTAGAAACTAAAAGTATACATTGAAGATTTTCGTTCAGGCTGGGACTCGAACCCAGGGCCACTCGCTTGGAAGCCTAACACTCTAGCCATTAGTCTATGGGAGCTCTGTCGGTGGGAGTTTTAAATATAATAAAAACAAAAAATGCACCTTGGTAATTGTTTATTTAAACACTTTGAAATCTTCGTGTCGAAAAATTAAACTGACTCAGAATTTTCTTCCCTACATAAATAATCAATAATTGCAAAGGAACGAAATTGAAAAAAAAAGAATTTTCAAATTAGAAAAGAAATATATACATTGAAGATATTCGCTCCGGCTGGGACTCGAACCCAGGCCACTCGCTTGGAAGACCAGCGGGCTATCGGAGTTCTGTCGAGCGGAGTCTTACTGCCTGACTGATACTGCCTGACTGACAGACTGACTGACCGAGACTGACTGACTAACTGCCTGACTGACTGAGACTGGACTGACTGACTGACTGACTGACTGACTGACTGACTAACTGACTGACTGAGACTGACTGACTGACTGCTTGACTCTTTGACTGGCTATTTCACTGACTGACTGAATGACTAAATGACTGACTGACACTGACTGACTGACTGCTTGACTACCTGACTGACTGCTTGACTGACTAACTGACTGGACAGGACTGACCGACTGACTGACTGACAGACTGACTGAATAAGGATGACTGACAGACTGACTGAATAAGGCTGACTGACTGACTGACTGACAGACTGACTGAATAAGGCGGACCGACTGACTGACTGCCTGACTGACTGACTGACTGAATGACTGACTGACTGACTGACCGAGACTGACTGACTGACTGACTGAGACTGGACTGGACTGACTGACTGACTGACTGACTGAGACTGACTGACTGCTTTAGTGACTAACTGACCGCACAGGACTGACCGACTGACTGACTGACTGACTGCCTGACTGACTGACTGACTGAATGACTGACTGACTGAGACTAAATGACTGACTGCTTGACTGACTGGCTGAAGGACTAACTGACTGACTGAGTGACTGACTGAATGGACTGACTGACTGAGACTGAATGACTGAGTGCTTGACTGATTGACTGTCAGACTGACTGACTGACTTCGCAAAAGGGAAAAATAAAAAAAAAAAAAATTATAAAATTAGAAAAAAATATTTGCATTTAAGATTTCCTTTCCGGCTGGGATTTGAACCCAGGGCGACACTCATGGAAGCCCAACGCCCTCGCCAATACACTATCGGATCTCTGTTGATCGGTGTCTTAATTATAATAAAAACAAAAAATGCACCTTAGTAATTATTGATCTAAAATCTTTGAAATCTAAAGGTCGAATGATTAAACTGACTCATAATTTTCTTCCGTACATAAATAATCCATATTTGCAAAAGAAAGAAATTGAAAAAAAAAAAGAATCTTCAAATTAGAAGAGAAATATATACATGGAAGATTTTCGTTCCGGCCGGGACTCGAACACAGTACCACGCGTTTGGAACCCAACGGTCTAGCCATTAGGCTATCGGAGCTCTGTCGGTGAAAGTCTTAAATATAATAAAAACAGAAAATGCACCTTGGTAATTATTGATTCAAACACTTTGAAATTTACAGGTCGAATAATTAAACTGACTCAGAATTTTTCTCCCTACATTAATAATCAATATTCGCAAAAGAGAAAAATTAAAAAAAAGAAGAAGACATTTCAAATTAGAAACGAAAAGTATACATTGAAGATTTTCGTTCAGGCTGGGACTCGAACCCAGGGCCACTCGCTTGGAAGCCTAACACTCTAGCCATTAGTCTATGGGAGCTCTGTCGGTGGGAGTTTTAAATATAATAAAAACAAGAAATGCACCTTGGTAATTGTTTATTTAAACACTTTGAAATCTTCGTGTCGAAAAATTAAACTGACTCAGAATTTTCTTCCCTACATAAATAATCAATAATTGCAAAGGAAAGAAATTGAAAAAAAAAAAAGAATTTTCAAATTAGAAAAGAAATATATACATTGAAGATATTCGCTCCGGCTGGGACTCGAACCCAGGCCACTCGCTTGGAAGACCAGCGGTCTAGCCATTAGGCTATCGGAGTTCTGTCGAGCGGAGTCTTACTGCCTGACTGATACTGCCTGACTGACAGACTGACTCACTGACTGACTGATACTGACTGATTGACTCACTGACTGACCGAGACTGACTGACTAACTGCCTGACTGACTGTGACTGGACTGACTGACTGACTGACTGACTGACTGACTAACTGACTGACTGAGACTGACTGAGACTGACTGACTGACTGCTTGACTCTCTGACTGGCTATTTCACTGACTGACTGAATGACTAAATGACTGACTGACACTGACTGACTGACTGCTTGACTACCTGACTGACTGCTTGACTGACTAACTGACTGGACAGGACTGACCGACTGACTGACTGACAGACTGACTGAATAAGGATGACTGACAGACTGACTGAATAAGGCTGACTGACTGACTGACTGACAGACTGACTGAATAAGGCGGACCGACTGACTGACTGCCTGACTGACTGACTGACTGAATGACTGACTGACTGACTGACCGAGACTGACTGACTGACTGACTGAGACTGGACTGGACTGACTGACTGACTGACTGACTGAGACTGACTGACTGCTTTAGTGACTAACTGACTGCACAGGACTGACCGACTGACTGACTGACTGACTGCCTGACTGACTGACTGACTGAATGACTGACTGACTGAGACTAAATGACTGACTGCTTGACTGACTGGCTGAAGGACTAACTGACTGACTGAGTGACTGACTGAATGGACTGACTGACTGAGACTGAATGACTGAGTGCTTGACTGATTGACTATCAGACTGACTGACTGACTTCGCAAAAGGGAAAAATAAAAAAAAAAGAATTATAAAATTAGAAAAAAATATTTGCATTTAAGATTTCCTTTCCGGCTGGGATTTGAACCCAGGGCGACACTCATGGAAGCCCAACGCCCTCGCCAATATACTATCGGATCTCTGTTGATCGGTGTCTTAATTATAATAAAAACAAAAAATGCACCTTAGTAATTATTGATCTAAAATCTTTGAAATCTAAAGGTCGAATGATTAAACTGACTCATAATTTTCTTCCGTACATAAATAATCCATATTTGCAAAAGAAAGAAATTGAAAAAAAAAGAATCTTCAAATTAGAAGAGAAATATATACATGGAAGATTCTCGTTCCGGCCGGGACTCGAACCCAGTACCACGCGCTTGGAACCCAACTGTCTAGCCATTAGGCTATCGGAGCTCTGTCGGTGAAAGTCTTAAATATAATAAAAACAAAAAATGCACCTTGGTAATTATTGATTCAAACACTTTGAAATTTACAGGTCGAATAATTAAACTGACTCAGAATTTTTCTCCCTACATAAATAATCAATATTCGCAAAAGAGAAAAATTAAAAAAAAAGAAGAAGACATTTCAAATTAGAAACTAAAAGTATACATTGAAGATTTTCGTTCAGGCTGGGACTCGAACCCAGGGCCACTCGCTTGGAAGCCTAACACTCTAGCCATTAGTCTATGGGAGCTCTGTCGGTGGGAGTTTTAAATATAATAAAAACAAAAAATGCACCTTGGTAATTGTTTATTTAAACACTTTGAAATCTTCGTGTCGAAAAATTAAACTGACTCAGAATTTTCTTCCCTACATAAATAATCAATAATTGCAAAGGAACGAAATTGAAAAAAAAAGAATTTTCAAATTAGAAAAGAAATATATATATTGAAGATATTCGCTCCGGCTGGGACTCGAACCCAGGCCACTCGCTTGGAAGACCAGCGGTCTAGCCATTAGGCTATCGGAGTTCTGTCGAGCGGAGTCTTACTGCCTGACTGACAGACTGACTGACCGAGACTGACTGACTAACTGCCTGACTGACTGAGACTGGACTGACTGACTGACTGACTGACTGACTGACTGACTAACTGACTGACTGAGACTGACTGACTGACTGCTTGACTCTCTGACTGGCTATTTCACTGACTGACTGAATGACTAAATGACTGACTGACACTGACTGACTGACTGCTTGACTACCTGACTGACTGCTTGACTGACTAACTGACTGGACAGGACTGACCGACTGACTGACTGACAGACTGACTGAATAAGGATGACTGACAGACTGACTGAATAAGGCTGACTGACTGACTGACTGACAGACTGACTGAATAAGGCGGACCGACTGACTGACTGCCTGACTGAATGACTGACTGACTGACTGACCGAGACTGACTGACTGACTGACTGAGACTGGACTGGACTGACTGACTGACTGACTGACTGAGACTGACTGACTGCTTTAGTGACTAACTGACCGCACAGGACTGACCGACTGACTGACTGACTGACTGCCTGACTGACTGACTGACTGAATGACTGACTGACTGAGACTAAATGACTGACTGCTTGACTGACTGGCTGAAGGACTAACTGACTGACTGAGTGACTGACTGAATGGACTGACTGACTGAGACTGAATGACTGAGTGCTTGACTGATTGACTGTCAGACTGACTGACTGACTTCGCAAAAGGGAAAAATAAAAAAAAAAGAATTATAAAATTAGAAAAAAATATTTGCATTTAAGATTTCCTTTCCGGCTGGGATTTGAACCCAGGGCGACACTCATGGAAGCCCAACGCCCTCGCCAATATACTATCGGATCTCTGTTGATCGGTGTCTTAATTATAATAAAAACAAAAAATGCACCTTAGTAATTATTGATCTAAAATCTTTGAAATCTAAAGGTCGAATGATTAAACTGACTCATAATTTTCTTCCGTACATAAATAATCCATATTTGCAAAAGAAAGAAATTGAAAAAAAAAAAGAATCTTCAAATTAGAAGAGAAATATATACATGGAAGATTTTCGTTCCGGCCGGGACTCGAACCCAGTACCACGCGTTTGGAACCCAACGGTCTAGCCATTAGGCTATCGGAGCTCTGTCGGTGAAAGTCTTAAATATAATAAAAACAAAAAATGCACCTTGGTAATTATTGATTCAAACACTTTGAAATTTACAGGTCGAATAATTAAACTGACTCAGAATTTTTCTCCCTACATAAATAATCAATATTCGCAAAAGAGAAAAATTAAAAAAAAAAGAAGAAGACATTTCAAATTAGAAACTAAAAGTATACATTGAAGATTTTCGTTCAGGCTGGGACTCGAACCCAGGGCCACTCGCTTGGAAGCCTAACACTCTAGCCATTAGTCTATGGGAGCTCTGTCGGTGGGAGTTTTAAATATAATAAAAACAAGAAATGCACCTTGGTAATTGTTTATTTAAACACTTTGAAATCTTCGTGTCGAAAAATTAAACTGACTCAGAATTTTCTTCCCTACATAAATAATCAATAATTGCAAAGGAAAGAAATTGAAAAAAAAAAGAATTTTCAAATTAGAAAAGAAATATATACATTGAAGATATTCGCTCCGGCTGGGACTCGAACCCAGGCCACTCGCTTGGAAGACCAGCGGTCTAGCCATTAGGCTATCGGAGTTCTGTCGAGCGGAGTCTTACTGCCTGACTGATACTGCCTGACTGACAGACTGACTCACTGACTGACTGATACTGACTGATTGACTCACTGACTGACCGAGACTGACTGACTAACTGCCTGAATGACTGAGACTGGACTGACTGACTGACTGACTGACTGACTGACTAACTGACTGACTGAGACTGACTGACTGACTGCTTGACTCTCTGACTGGCTATTTCACTGACTGACTGAATGACTAAATGACTGACTGACACTGACTGACTGACTGCTTGACTACCTGACTGACTGCTTGACTGACTAACTGACTGGACAGGACTGACCGACTGACTGACTGACAGACTGACTGAATAAGGATGACTGACAGACTGACTGAATAAGGCTGACTGACTGACTGACTGACAGACTGACTGAATAAGGCGGACCGACTGACTGACTGCCTGACTGACTGACTGACTGAATGACTGACTGACTGACTGACCGAGACTGACTGACTGACTGACTGAGACTGGACTGGACTGACTGACTGACTGACTGACTGAGACTGACTGACTGACTGACTGACGGCCTGACTGACTGACTGAATGACTGACTGACTGAGACTAAATGACTGACTGCTTGACTGACTGGCTGAAGGACTAACTGACTGACTGAGTGACTGACTGAATGGACTGACTGACTGAGACTGAATGACTGAGTGCTTGACTGATTGACTGTCAGACTGACTGACTGACTTCGCAAAAGGGAAAAATAAAAAAAAAAGAATTATAAAATTAGAAAAAAATATTTGCATTTAAGATTCCCTTTCAGGCTGGGATTTGAACCCAGGGCGACACTCATGGAAGCCCAACGCCCTCGCCAATATACTATCGGATCTCTGTTGATCGGTGTCTTAATTATAATAAAAACAAAAAATGCACCTTAGTAATTATTGATCTAAAATCTTTGAAATCTAAAGGTCGAATGATTAAACTGACTCATAATTTTCTTCCGTACATAAATAATCCATATTTGCAAAAGAAAGAAATTGAAAAAAAAAAGAATCTTCAAATTAGAAGAGAAATATATACATGGAAGATTTTCGTTCCGGCCGGGACTCGAACCCAGTACCACGCGCTTGGAACCCAACGGTCTAGCCATTAGGCTATCGGAGCTCTGTCGGTGAAAGTCTTAAATATAATAAAAACAAAAAATGCACCTTGGTAATTATTGATTCAAACACTTTGAAATTTACAGGTCGAATAATTAAACTGACTCAGAATTTTTCTCCCTACATAAATAATCAATATTCGCAAAAGAGAAAAATTAAAAAAAAAGAAGAAGACATTTCAAATTAGAAACGAAAAGTATACATTGAAGATTTTCGTTCAGGCTGGGACTCGAACCCAGGGCCACTCGCTTAGAAGCCTAACACTCTAGCCATTAGTCTATGGGAGCTCTGTCGGTGGGAGTTTTAAATATAATAAAAACAAGAAATGCACCTTGGTAATTGTTTATTTAAACACTTTGAAATCTTCGTGTCGAAAAATTAAACTGACTCAGAATTTTCTTCCCTACATAAATAATCAATAATTGCAAAGGAAAGAAATTGAAAAAAAAAAGAATTTTCAGATTAGAAAAGAAATATATACATTGAAGATATTCGCTCCGGCTGGGACTCGAACCCAGGCCACTCGCTTGGAAGACCAGCGGTCTAGCCATTAGGCTATCGGAGTTCTGTCGAGCGGAGTCTTACTGCCTGACTGATACTGCCTGACTGACAGACTGACTCACTGACTGACTGATACTGACTGATTGACTCACTGACTGACCGAGACTGACTGACTAACTGCCTGACTGACTGTGACTGGACTGACTGACTGACTGACTGACTGACTGACTAACTGACTGACTGAGACTGACTGAGACTGACTGACTGACTGCTTGACTCTCTGACTGGCTATTTCACTGACTGACTGAATGACTAAATGACTGACTGACACTGACTGACTGACTGCTTGACTACCTGACTGACTGCTTGACTGACTAACTGACTGGACAGGACTGACCGACTGACTGACTGACAGACTGACTGAATAAGGATGACTGACAGACTGACTGAATAAGGCTGACTGACTGACTGACTGACAGACTGACTGAATAAGGCGGACCGACTGACTGACTGCCTGACTGACTGACTGACTGAATGACTGACTGACTGACTGACCGAGACTGACTGACTGACTGACTGAGACTGGACTGGACTGACTGACTGACTGACTGACTGAGACTGACTGACTGCTTTAGTGACTAACTGACTGCACAGGACTGACCGACTGACTGACTGACTGACTGCCTGACTGACTGACTGACTGAATGACTGACTGACTGAGACTAAATGACTGACTGCTTGACTGACTGGCTGAAGGACTAACTGACTGACTGAGTGACTGACTGAATGGACTGACTGACTGAGACTGAATGACTGAGTGCTTGACTGATTGACTGTCAGACTGACTGACTGACTTCGCAAAAGGGAAAAATAAAAAAAAAAGAATTATAAAATTAGAAAAAAATATTTGCATTTAAGATTTCCTTTCCGGCTGGGATTTGAACCCAGGGCGACACTCATGGAAGCCCAACGCCCTCGCCAATATACTATCGGATCTCTGTTGATCGGTGTCTTAATTATAATAAAAACAAAAAATGCACCTTAGTAATTATTGATCTAAAATCTTTGAAATCTAAAGGTCGAATGATTAAACTGACTCATAATTTTCTTCCGTACATAAATAATCCATATTTGCAAAAGAAAGAAATGGAAAAAAAAAGAATCTTCAAATTAGAAGAGAAATATATACATGGAAGATTCTCGTTCCGGCCGGGACTCGAACCCAGTACCACGCGCTTGGAACCCAACTGTCTAGCCATTAGGCTATCGGAGCTCTGTCGGTGAAAGTCTTAAATATAATAAAAACAAAAAATGCACCTTGGTAATTATTGATTCAAACACTTTGAAATTTACAGGTCGAATAATTAAACTGACTCAGAATTTTTCTCCCTACATAAATAATCAATATTCGCAAAAGAGAAAAATTAAAAAAAAAGAAGAAGACATTTCAAATTAGAAACTAAAAGTATACATTGAAGATTTTCGTTCAGGCTGGGACTCGAACCCAGGGCCACTCGCTTGGAAGCCTAACACTCTAGCCATTAGTCTATGGGAGCTCTGTCGGTGGGAGTTTTAAATATAATAAAAACAAAAAATGCACCTTGGTAATTGTTTATTTAAACACTTTGAAATCTTCGTGTCGAAAAATTAAACTGACTCAGAATTTTCTTCCCTACATAAATAATCAATAATTGCAAAGGAACGAAATTGAAAAAAAAAGAATTTTCAAATTAGAAAAGAAATATATATATTGAAGATATTCGCTCCGGCTGGGACTCGAACCCAGGCCACTCGCTTGGAAGACCAGCGGTCTAGCCATTAGGCTATCGGAGTTCTGTCGAGCGGAGTCTTACTGCCTGACTGATACTGCCTGACTGACAGACTGACTGACCGAGACTGACTGACTAACTGCCTGACTGACTGAGACTGGACTGACTGACTGACTGACTGACTGACTGACTGACTAACTGACTGACTGAGACTGACTGACTGACTGCTTGACTCTCTGACTGGCTATTTCACTGACTGACTGAATGACTAAATGACTGACTGACACTGACTGACTGACTGCTTGACTACCTGACTGACTGCTTGACTGACTAACTGACTGGACAGGACTGACCGACTGACTGACTGACAGACTGACTGAATAAGGATGACTGACAGACTGACTGAATAAGGCTGACTGACTGACTGACTGACAGACTGACTGAATAAGGCGGACCGACTGACTGACTGCCTGACTGAATGACTGACTGACTGACTGACCGAGACTGACTGACTGACTGACTGAGACTGGACTGGACTGACTGACTGACTGACTGACTGAGACTGACTGACTGCTTTAGTGACTAACTGACCGCACAGGACTGACCGACTGACTGACTGACTGACTGCCTGACTGACTGACTGACTGAATGACTGACTGACTGAGACTAAATGACTGACTGCTTGACTGACTGGCTGAAGGACTAACTGACTGACTGAGTGACTGACTGAATGGACTGACTGACTGAGACTGAATGACTGAGTGCTTGACTGATTGACTGTCAGACTGACTGACTGACTTCGCAAAAGGGAAAAATAAAAAAAAAAAGAATTATAAAATTAGAAAAAAATATTTGCATTTAAGATTTCCTTTCCGGCTGGGATTTGAACCCAGGGCGACACTCATGGAAGCCCAACGCCCTCGCCAATATACTATCGGATCTCTGTTGATCGGTGTCTTAATTATAATAAAAACAAAAAATGCACCTTAGTAATTATTGATCTAAAATCTTTGAAATCTAAAGGTCGAATGATTAAACTGACTCATAATTTTCTTCCGTACATAAATAATCCATATTTGCAAAAGAAAGAAATTGAAAAAAAAAAGAATCTTCAAATTAGAAGAGAAATATATACATGGAAGATTTTCGTTCCGGCCGGGACTCGAACCCAGTACCACGCGTTTGGAACCCAACGGTCTAGCCATTAGGCTATCGGAGCTCTGTCGGTGAAAGTCTTAAATATAATAAAAACAAAAAATGCACCTTGGTAATTATTGATTCAAACACTTTGAAATTTACAGGTCGAATAATTAAACTGACTCAGAATTTTTCTCCCTACATAAATAATCAATATTCGCAAAAGAGAAAAATTAAAAAAAAAAGAAGAAGACATTTCAAATTAGAAACTAAAAGTATACATTGAAGATTTTCGTTCAGGCTGGGACTCGAACCCAGGGCCACTCGCTTGGAAGCCTAACACTCTAGCCATTAGTCTATGGGAGCTCTGTCAGTGGGAGTTTTAAATATAATAAAAACAAGAAATGCACCTTGGTAATTGTTTATTTAAACACTTTGAAATCTTCGTGTCGAAAAATTAAACTGACTCAGAATTTTCTTCCCTACATAAATAATCAATAATTGCAAAGGAAAGAAATTGAAAAAAAAAGAATTTTCAAATTAGAAAAGAAATATATACATTGAAGATATTCGCTCCGGCTGGGACTCGAACCCAGGCCACTCGCTTGGAAGACCAGCGGTCTAGCCATTAGGCTATCGGAGTTCTGTCGAGCGGAGTCTTACTGCCTGACTGATACTGCCTGACTGACAGACTGACTCACTGACTGACTGATACTGACTGATTGACTCACTGACTGACCGAGACTGACTGACTAACTGCCTGAATGACTGAGACTGGACTGACTGACTGACTGACTGACTGACTGACTAACTGACTGACTGAGACTGACTGACTGACTGCTTGACTCTCTGACTGGCTATTTCACTGACTGACTGAATGACTAAATGACTGACTGACACTGACTGACTGACTGCTTGACTACCTGACTGACTGCTTGACTGACTAACTGACTGGACAGGACTGACCGACTGACTGACTGACAGACTGACTGAATAAGGATGACTGACAGACTGACTGAATAAGGCTGACTGACTGACTGACTGACAGACTGACTGAATAAGGCGGACCGACTGACTGACTGCCTGACTGACTGACTGGACTGGACTGACTGACTGACTGACTGACTGAGACTGACTGACTGACTGACTGACTGCCTGACTGACTGACTGACTGAATGACTGACTGACTGAGACTAAATGACTGACTGCTTGACTGACTGGCTGAAGGACTAACTGACTGACTGAGTGACTGACTGAATGGACTGACTGACTGAGACTGAATGACTGAGTGCTTGACTGATTGACTGTCAGACTGACTGACTGACTTCGCAAAAGGGAAAAATAAAAAAAAAAGAATTATAAAATTAGAAAAAAATATTTGCATTTAAGATTCCCTTTCAGGCTGGGATTTGAACCCAGGGCGACACTCATGGAAGCCCAACGCCCTCGCCAATATACTATCGGATCTCTGTTGATCGGTGTCTTAATTATAATAAAAACAAAAAATGCACCTTAGTAATTATTGATCTAAAATCTTTGAAATCTAAAGGTCGAATGATTAAACTGACTCATAATTTTCTTCCGTACATAAATAATCCATATTTGCAAAAGAAAGAAATTGAAAAAAAAAAGAATCTTCAAATTAGAAGAGAAATATATACATGGAAGATTTTCGTTCCGGCCGGGACTCGAACCCAGTACCACGCGCTTGGAACCCAACGGTCTAGCCATTAGGCTATCGGAGCTCTGTCGGTGAAAGTCTTAAATATAATAAAAACAAAAAATGCACCTTGGTAATTATTGATTCAAACACTTTGAAATTTACAGGTCGAATAATTAAACTGACTCAGAATTTTTCTCCCTACATAAATAATCAATATTCGCAAAAGAGAAAAATTAAAAAAAAAGAAGAAGACATTTCAAATTAGAAACTAAAAGTATACATTGAAGATTTTCGTTCAGGCTGGAACTCGAACCCAGGGCCACTCGCTTGGAAGCCTAACACTCTAGCCATTAGTCTATGGGAGCTCTGTCGGTGGGAGTTTTAAATATAATAAAAACAAAAAATGCACCTTGGTAATTGTTTATTTAAACACTTTGAAATCTTCGTGTCGAAAAATTAAACTGACTCAGAATTTTCTTCCCTACATAAATAATCAATAATTGCAAAGGAAAGAAATTGAAAAAAAAAAGAATTTTCAAATTAGAAAAGAAATATATACATTGAAGATATTCGCTCCGGCTGGGACTCGAACCCAGGCCACTCGCTTGGAAGACCAGCGGTCTAGCCATTAGGCTATCGGAGTTCTGTCGAGCGGAGTCTTACTGCCTGACTGATACTGCCTGACTGACAGACTGACTCACTGACTGACTGATACTGACTGACAGACTCACTGACTGACCGAGACTGACTGACTAACTGCCTGACTGACTGATACTGGACTGACTGACTGACTGACTGACTGACTGACTGACTGACTGACTGACTAACTGACTGACTGAGACTGACTGACTGACTGCTTGACTCTCTGACTGGCTATTTCACTGACTGACTGAATGACTAAATGACTGACTGACACTGACTGACTGACTGCTTGACTACCTGACTGACTGCTTGACTGACTAACTGACTGGACAGGACTGACCGACTGACTGACTGACAGACTGACTGAATAAGGATGACTGACAGACTGACTGAATAAGGCTGACTGACTGACTGACTGACAGACTGACTGAATAAGGCTGACCGACTGACTGACTGCCTGACTGACTGACTGACTGAATGACTGACTGACTGACTGACCGAGACTGACTGACTGACTGACTGAGACTGGACTGGACTGACTGACTGACTGACTGACTGAGACTGACTGACTGCTTTAGTGACTAACTGACTGCACAGGACTGACCGAATGACTGACTGACTGACTGCCTGACTGACTGACTGACTGAATGACTGACTGACTGAGACTAAATGACTGACTGCTTGACTGACTGGCTGAAGGACTAACTGACTGACTGAGTGACTGACTGACTGGACTGACTGACTGAGACTGAATGACTGAGTGCTTGACTGATTGACTGTCAGACTGACTGACTGACTTCGCAAAAGGGAAAAATAAAAAAAAAAGAATTATAAAATTAGAAAAAAATATTTGCATTTAAGATTTCCTTTCCGGCTGGGATTTGAACCCAGGGCGACACTCATGGAAGCCCAACGCTCTCGCCAATATACTATCGGATCTCTGTTGATCGGTGTCTTAATTATAATAAAAACAAAAAATGCACCTTAGTAATTATTGATCTAAAATCTTTGAAATCTAAAGGTCGAATGATTAAACTGACTCAGAATTTTCTTCCGTACATAAATAATCCATATTTGCAAAAGAAAGAAATTGAAAAAAAAAAGAATCTTCAAATTAGAAGAGAAATATATACATGGAAGATTTTCGTTCCGGCCGGGACTCGAACCCAGTACCACGCGCTTGGAACCCAACGGTCTAGCCATTAGGCTATCGGAGCTCTGTCGATGGAAGTCTTAAATATAATAAAAACAAAAAATGCACCTTGGTAATTATTGATTCAAACACTTTGAAATTTACAGGTCGAATAATTAAACTGACTCAGAATTTTTCTCCCTACATAAATAATCAATATTCGCAAAAGAAAAAAATTAAAAAAAAAAGATGAAGAAATTTCAAATTAGAAACTAAAAGTATACATTGAAGATTTTCGTTCAGGCTGGGACTCGAACCCAGGACCACTCGCTTGGAAGCCTAACACTCCAGCCATTAGTCTATGGGAGCTCTGTCGGTGGGAGTTTTAAATATAATAAAAACAAAAAATGCACCTTGGTAATTGTTTATTTAAACACTTTGAAATCTTCGTGTCGAAAAATTAAACTGACTCAGAATTTTCTTCCCTACATAAATAATCAATAATTGCAAAGGAAAGAAATTGAAAAAAAAAGAATTTTCAAATTAGAAAAGAAATATATACATTGAAGATATTCGCTCCGGCTGGGACTCGAACCCAGGCCACTCGCTTGGAAGACCAGCGGTCTAGCCATTAGGCTATCGGAGTTCTGTCGAGCGGAGTCTTACTGCCTGACTGATACTGCCTGACTGACAGACTGACTCACTGACTGACTGATACTGACTGACTGACTCACTGACTGACCGAGACTGACTGACTAACTGCCTGACTGACTGAGACTGGACTGACTGACTGACTGACTGACTGACTGACTAACTGACTGACTGAGACTGACTGACTGACTGCTTGACTCTCTGACTGGCTATTTCACTGACTGACTGAATGACTAAATAACTGACTGACACTGACTGACTGACTGCTTGACTACCTGACTGACTGCTTGACTGACTAACTGACTGGACAGGACTGACCGACTGACTGACTGACAGACTGACTGAATAAGGATGACTGACAGACTGACTGAATAAGGCTGACTGACTGACTGACTGACAGACTGACTGAATAAGGCTGACCGACTGACTGACTGCCTGACTGACTGAATGACTGACTGACTGACTGACCGAGACTGACTGACTGACTGACTGAGACTGGACTGGACTGACTGACTGACTGACTGACTGAGACTGACTGACTGCTTTAGTGACTAACTGACTGCACAGGACTGACCGACTGACTGACTGACTGACTGCCTGACTGACTGACTGACTGAATGACTGACTGACTGAGACTAAATGACTGACTGCTTGACTGACTGGCTGAAGGACTAACTGACTGACTGAGTGACTGACTGAATGGACTGACTGACTGAGACTGAATGACTGAGTGCTTGACTGATTGACTGTCAGACTGACTGACTGACTTCGCAAAAGGGAAAAATAAAAAAAAAAAGAATTATAAAATTAGAAAAAAATATTTGCATTTAAGATTTCCTTTCCGGCTGGGATTTGAACCCAGGGCGACACTCATGGAAGCCCAACGCCCTCGCCAATATACTATCGGATATCTGTTGATCGGTGTCTTAATTATAATAAAAACAAAAAATGCACCTTAGTAATTATTGATCTAAAATCTTTGAAATCTAAAGGTCGAATGATTAAACTGACTCATAATTTTCTTCCGTACATAAATAATCCATATTTGCAAAAGAAAGAAATTGAAAAAAAAAAGAATCTTCAAATTAGAAGAGAAATATATACATGGAAGATTTTCGTTCCGGCCGGGACTCGAACCCAGTACCACGCGCTTGGAACCCAACGGTCTAGCCATTAGGCTATCGGAGCTCTGTCGGTGAAAGTCTTAAATATAATAAAAACAAAAAATGCACCTTGGTAATTATTGATTCAAACACTTTGAAATTTACAGGTCGAATAATTAAACTGACTCAGAATTTTTCTCCCTACATAAATAATCAATATTCGCAAAAGAGAAAAATTAAAAAAAAAGAAGAAGACATTTCAAATTAGAAACTAAAAGTATACATTGAAGATTTTCGTTCAGGCTGGGACTCGAACCCAGGGCCACTCGCTTGGAAGCCTAACACTCTAGCCATTAGTCTATGGGAGCTCTGTCGGTGGGAGTTTTAAATATAATAAAAACAAAGAATGCACCTTGGTAATTGTTTATTTAAACACTTTGAAATCTTCGTGTCGAAAAATTAAACTGACTCAGAATTTTCTTCCCTACATAAATAATCAATAATTGCAAAGGAAAGAAATTGAAAAAAAAAAGAATTTTCAAATTAGAAAAGAAATATATACATTGAAGATATTCGCTCCGGCTGGGACTCGAACCCAGGCCACTCGCTTGGAAGACCAGCGGTCTAGCCATTAGGCTATCGGAGTTCTGTCGAGCGGAGTCTTACTGCCTGACTGATACTGCCTGACTGACAGACTGACTCACTGACTGACTGATACTGACTGATTGACTCACTGACTGACCGAGACTGACTGACTAACTGCCTGACTGACTGAGACTGGACTGACTGACTGACTGACTGACTGACTGACTAACTGACTGACTGAGACTGACTGACTGACTGCTTGACTCTCTGACTGGCTATTTCACTGACTGACTGAATGACTAAATGACTGACTGACACTGACTGACTGACTGCTTGACTACCTGACTGACTGCTTGACTACCTGACTGACTGCTTGACTGACTGACTGGACAGGACTGACCGACTGACTGACTGACAGACTGACTGAATAAGGATGACTGACAGACTGACTGAATAAGGCTGACTGACTGACTGACTGACAGACTGACTGAATAAGGCTGACCGACTAACTGACTGCCTGACTGACTGACTGACTGAATGACTGACTGACTGACTGACCGAGACTGACTGACTGACTGACTGAGACTGGACTGGACTGACTGACTGACTGACTGACTGAGACTGACTGACTGCTTTAGTGACTAACTGACTGCACAGGACTGACCGACTGACTGACTGACTGACTGCCTGACTGACTGCCTGACTGACTGACTGACTGAATGACTGACTGACTGAGACTAAATGACTGACTGCTTGACTGACTGGCTGAAGGACTAACTGACTGACTGAGTGACTGACTGACTGGACTGACTGACTGAGACTGAATGACTGAGTGCTTGACTGATTGACTGTCAGACTGACTGACTGACTTCGCAAAAGGGAAAAATAAAAAAAAAAAGAATTATAAAATTAGAAAAAAATATTTGCATTTAAGATTTCCTTTCCGGCTGGGATTTGAAACCAGGGCGACACTCATGGAAGCCCAACGCCCTCGCCAATATACTATCGGATCTCTGTTGATCGGTGTCTTAATTATAAGAAAAACAAAAAATGCACCTTAGTAATTATTGATCTAAAATCTTTGAAATCTAAAGGTCGAATGATTAAACGGACTCAGAATTTTCTTCCGTACATAAATAATCCATATTTGCAAAAGAAAGAAATTGAAAAAAAAAAGAATCTTCAAATTAGAAGAGAAATATATACATGGAAGATTTTCGTTCCGGCCGGGACTCGAACCCAGTACCACGCGCTTGGAACCAAACGGTCTAGCCATTAGGCTATCGGAGCTCTGTCGATGGAAGTCTTAAATATAATAAAAACAAAAAATGCACCTTGGTAATTATTGATTCAAACACTTTGAAATTTACAGGTCGAATAATTAAACTGACTCAGAATTTTTCTCCCTACATAAATAATCAATATTCGCAAAAGAAAAAAATTAAAAAAAAAAAAAGAAGAAGAAATTTCAAATTAGAAACTAAAAGTATACATTGAAGATTTTCGTTCAGGCTGGGACTCGAACCCAGGGCCACTCGCTTGGAAGCCTAACACTCTAGCCATTAGTCTATGGGAGCTCTGTCGGTGGGAGTTTTAAATATAATAAAGACAAAAAATGCACCTTGGTAATTGTTTATTTAAACACTTTGAAATCTTCGTGTCGAAAAATTAAACTGACTCAGAATTTTCTTCCCTACATAAATAATCAATAATTGCAAAGGAAAGAAATTGAAAAAAAAAGAATTTTCAAATTAGAAAAGAAATATATACATTGAAGATATTCGCTCCGGCTGGGACTCGAACCCAGGCCACTCGCTTGGAAGACCAGCGGTCTAGCCATTAGGCTATCGGAGTTCTGTCGAGCGGAGTCTTACTGCCTGACTGATACTGCCTGACTGACAGACTGACTCACTGACTGACTGATACTGACTGACTGACTCACTGACTGACCGAGACTGACTGACTAACTGCCTGACTGACTGAGACTGGACTGACTGACTGACTGACTGACTGACTGACTAACTGACTGACTGAGACTGACTGACTGACTGCTTGACTCTCTGACTGGCTATTTCACTGACTGACTGAATGACTAAATGACTGACTGACACTGACTGACTGACTGCTTGACTACCTGACTGACTGCTTGACTGACTAACTGACTGGACAGGACTGACCGACTGACTGACTGACAGACTGACTGAATAAGGATGACTGACAGACTGACTGAATAAGGCTGACTGACTGACTGACAGACTGACTGAATAAGGCGGACCGACTGACTGACTGCCTGACTGACTGACTGACTGAATGACTGACTGACTGACTGACCGAGACTGACTGACTGACTGACTGAGACCGGACTGGACTGACTGACTGACTGAGACTGACTGACTGCTTTAGTGACTAACTGACTGCACAGGACTGACCGACTGACTGACTGACTGACTGCCTGACTGACTGACTGACTGAATGACTGACTGACTGAGACTAAATGACTGACTGCTTGATTGACTGGCTGAAGGACTAACTGACTGACTGAGTGACTGACTGACTGGACTGACTGACTGAGACTGAATGACTGAGTGCTTGACTGATTGACTGTCAGACTGACTGACTGACTTCGCAAAAGGGAAAAATAAAAAAAAAAGAATTATAAAATTAGAAAAAAAATATTTGCATTTAAGATTTCCTTTCCGGCTGGGATTTGAACCCAGGGCGACACTCATGGAAGCCCAACGCCCTCGCCAATATACTATCGGATCTCTGTTGATCGGTGTCTTAATTATAATAAAAACAAAAAATGCACCTTAGTAATTATTGATCTAAAATCTTTGAAATCTAAAGGTGGAATGATTAAACTGACTCATAATTTTCTTCCGTACATAAATAATCCATATTTGCAAAAGAAAGAAATTGAAAAAAAAAAAGAATCTTCAAATTAGAAGAGAAATATATACATGGAAGATTTTCGTTCCGGCCGGGACTCGAACCCAGTACCACGCGCTTGGAACCCAACGGTCTAGCCATTAGGCTATCGGAGCTCTGTCGGTGAAAGTCTTAAATATAATAAAAACAAAAAATGCACCTTGGTAATTATTGATTCAAACACTTTGAAATTTACAGGTCGAATAATTAAACTGACTCAGTATTTTTCTCCCTACATAAATAATCAATATTCGCAAAAGAGAAAAATTAAAAAAAAAGAAGAAGACATTTCAAATTAGAAACTAAAAGTATACATTGAAGATTTTCGTTCAGGCTGGGACTCGAACCCAGGGCCACTCGCTTGGAAGCTTAACACTCTAGCCATTAGTCTATGGGAGCTCTGTCGTTGGGAGTTTTAAATATAATAAAAACAAAAAATGCACCTTGGTAATTGTTTATTTAAACACTTTGAAATCTTCGTGTCGAAAAATTAAACTGACTCAGAATTTTCTTCCCTACATAAATAATCAATAATTGCAAAGGAAAGAAATTGAAAAAAAAAAGAATTTTCAAATTAGAAAAGAAATATATACATTGAAGATATTCGCTCCGGCTGGGACTCGAACCCAGGCCACTCGCTTGGAAGACCAGCGGTCTAGCCATTAGGCTATCGGAGTTCTGTCGAGCGGAGTCTTACTGCCTGACTGATACTGCCTGACTGAAAGACTGACTCACTGACTGACTGATACTGACTGACTGACTCACTGACTGACCGAGACTGACTGACTAACTGCCTGACTGAGTGAGACTGGACTGACTGACTGACTGACTGACTGACTGACTAACTGACTGACTGAGACTGACTGACTGACTGAGACTGACTGACTGACTGCTTGACTCTCTGACTGGCTATTTCACTGACTGACTGTATGAATAAATGACTGACTGACACTGACTGACTGACTGCTTGACTACCTGACTGACTGCTTGACTGACTAACTGACTGGACAGGACTGACCGACTGACTGACTGACAGACTGACTGAATAAGGATGACTGACAGACTGACTGAATAAGGCTGACTGACTGACTGACTGACAGACTGACTGAATAAGGCTGACAGACTGACTGACTGCCTGACTGACTGACTGACTGAATGACTGACTGACTGACTGACTGACCGTGACTGACTGACTGACTGACTGAGACTGACTGACTGCTTTAGTGACTAACTGACTGCACAGGACTGACCGACTGACTGACTGACTGACTGCCTGACTGACTGACTGACTGACTGCCTGACTGACTGACTGACTGAATGACTGACTGACTGAGACTAAATGACTGACTGCTTGACTGACTGGCTGAAGGACTAACTGACTGACTGAGTGACTGACTGACTGGACTGACTGACTGAGACTGAATGACTGAGTGCTTGACTGATTGACTGTCAGACTGACTGACTGACTTCGCAAAAGGGAAAAATAAAAAAAAAAGAATTATAAAATTAGAAAAAATATTTGCATTTAAGATTTCCTTTCCGGCTGGGATTTGAACCCAGGGCGACACTCATGGAAGACCAACGCTCTCGCCAATATACTATCGGATCTCTGTTGATCGGTGTCTTAATTATAATAAAAACAAAAAATGCACCTTAGTAATTATTGATCTAAAATCTTTGAAATCTAAAGGTCGAATGATTAAACTGACTCAGAATTTTCTTCCGTACATAAATAATCCATATTTGCAAAAGAAAGAAATTGAAAAAAAAAAGAATCTTCAAATTAGAAGAGAAATATATACATGGAAGATTTTCGTTCCGGCCGGGACTCGAACCCAGTACCACGCGCTTGGAACCCAACGTTCTAGCCATTAGGCTATCGGAGCTCTGTCGATGGAAGTCTTAAATATAATAAAAACAAAAAATGCTTCTTGGTAATTATTGATTCAAACACTTTGAAATTTACAGGTCGAATAATTAAACTGACTCAGAATTTTTCTCCCTACATAAATAATCAATATTCGCAAAAGAGAAAAATTAAAAAAAAAAGAAGAAGAAATTTCAAATTAGAAACTAAAAGTATACATTGAAGATTTTCGTTCAGGCTGGGACTCGAACCCAGGGCCACTCGCTTGGAAGCCTAACACTCTAGCCATTAGTCTATGGGAGCTCTGTCGGTGGGAGTTTTAAATATAATAAAAACAAAAAATGCACCTTGGTAATTGTTTATTTAAACACTTTGAAATCTTCGTGTCGAAAAATTAAACTGACTCAGAATTTTCTTCAGTACATAAATAATCAATAATTGCAAAGGAAAGAAATTGAAAAAAAAAAGAATTTTCAAATTAGAAAAGAAATATATACATTGAAGATATTCGCTCCGGCTGGGACTCGAACCCAGGCCACTCTCTTGGAAGACCAGCGGTCTAGCCATTAGGCTATCGGAGTTCTGTCGAGCGGAGTCTTACTGCCTGACTGATACTGCCTGACTGACAGACTGACTCACTGACTGACTGATACTGACTGACTGACTCACTGACTGACCGAGACTGACTGACTAACTGCCTGACTGAGTGAGACTGGACTGACTGACTGACTGACTGACTGACTGACTAACTGACTGACTGAGACTGACTGACTGACTGCTTGACTCTCTGACTGGCTATTTCACTGACTGACTGTATGACTAAATGACTGACTGACACTGACTGACTGACTGCTTGACTACCTGACTGACTGCTTGACTGACTAACTGACTGGACAGGACTGACCGACTGACTGACTGACTGCTTGACTACCTGACTGACTGCTTGACTGACTAACTGACTGGACAGGACTGACCGACTGACTGACTGACAGACTGACTGAATAAGAATGACTGACAGACTGACTGAATAAGGCTGACTGACTGACTGACTGACAGACTGACTGAATAAGGCTGACAGACTGACTGACTGCCTGACTGACTGACTGACTGACTGACTGACCGAGACTGACTGACTGACTGACTGAGACTGACTGACTGCTTTAGTGACTAACTGACTGCACAGGACTGACCGACTGACTGACTGACTGACTGCCTGACTGACTGACTGACTGACTGACTGACTGCCTGACTGACTGACTGACTGAATGACTGACTGACTGAGACTAAATGACTGACTGCTTGACTGACTGGCTGAAGGACTAACTGACTGACTGAGTGACTGACTGACTGACTGAGACTGAATGACTGAGTGCTTGACTGATTGACTGTCAGACTGACTGACTGACTTCGCAAAAGGGAAAAATAAAAAAAAAGAATTATAAAATTAGAAAAAATATTTGCATTTAAGATTTCCTTT
Source organism: Uloborus diversus (assembly GCF_026930045.1). Taxonomy (NCBI): domain Eukaryota; kingdom Metazoa; phylum Arthropoda; class Arachnida; order Araneae; family Uloboridae; genus Uloborus; species Uloborus diversus. The sequence continues at coordinate 24,023 of NW_026558265.1, forward strand.
CCGGCTGGGATTTGAACCCAGGGCGACATTAATGGAAGCCCAACGCTCTCGCCAATATACTATCGGATCTCTGTTGATCGGTGTCTTAATTATAATAAAAACAAAAAATGCACCTTAGTAATTATTGATCTAAAATCTTTGAAATCTAAAGGTCGAATGATTAAACTGACTCAGAATTTTCTTCCGTACATAAATAATCCATATTTGCAAAAGAAAGAAATTGAAAAAAAAAGAATCTTCAAATTAGAAGAGAAATATATACATGGAAGATTTTCGTTCCGGCCGGGACTCGAACCCAGTACCACGCGCTTGGAACCCAACGGTCTAGCCATTAGGCTATCGGAGCTCTGTCGATGGAAGTCTTAAATATAATAAAAACAAAAAATGCACCTTGGTAATTATTGATTCAAACACTTTGAAATTTACAGGTCGAATAATTAAACTGACTCAGAATTTTTCTCCCTACATAAATAATCAATATTCGCAAAAGAGAAAAATTAAAAAAAAGAAGAAGAAATTTCAAATTAGAAAATAAAAGTATACATTGAAGATTTTCGTTCAGTCTGGGACTCGAACCCAGGGCCACTCGCTTGGAAGCCTAACACTCTAGCCATTAGTCTATGGGAGCTCTGTCGGTGGGAGTTTTAAATATAATAAAAACAAAAAATGCACCTTGGTAATTGTTTATTTAAACACTTTGAAATCTTCGTGTCGAAAAATTAAACTGACTCAGAATTTTCTTCCCTACATAAATAATCAATAATTGCAAAGGAAAGAAATTGAAAAAAAAGGAATTTTCAAATTAGAAAAGAAATATATACATTGAAGATATTCGCTCCGGCTGGGACTCGAACCCAGGCCACTCACTTGGAAGACCAGCGGTCTAGCCATTAGGCTATCGGAGTTCTGTCGAGCGGAGTCTTACTGCCTGACTGATACTGCCTGACTGACAGACTGACTCACTGACTGACCGAGACTGACTGACTAACTGCCTGACTGACTGAGACTGGACTGACTGACTGACTGACTGACTAACTGACTGACTGAGACTGACTGACTGACTGCTTGACTCTCTGACTGGCTATTTCACTGACTGACTGAATGACTTAATGACTGACTGACACTGACTGACTGACTGCTTGACTACCTGACTGACTGCTTGACTGACTAACTGACTGGACAGGACTGACCGACTGACTGACTGACAGACTGACTGAATAAGGATGACTGACAGACTGACTGAATAAGGCTGACTGACTGACTGACTGACAGACTGACTGAATAAGGCTGACCGACTGACTGACTGCCTGACTGACTGACTGACTGAATAACTGACTGACTGACTGACCGAGACTGACTGACTGACTGACTGAGACTGGACTGGACTGACTGACTGACTGACTGACTGAGACTGACTGACTGCTTTAGTGACTAACTGACTGCACAGGACTGACCGACTGACTGACTGACTGACTGCCTGACTGACTGACTGAATGACTGACTGACTGAGACTAAATGACTGACTGCTTGACTGACTGGCTGAAGGACTAACTGACTGACTGAGTGACTGACTGACTGGACTGACTGACTGAGACTGAATGACTGAGTGCTTGACTGATTGACTGTCAGACTGACTGACTGACTTCGCAAAAGGGAAAAATAAAAAAAAAAGAATTATAAAATTAGAAAACAATATTTGCATTTAAGATTTCCTTTCCGGCTGGGATTTGAACCCAGGGCGACACTCATGGAAGCCCAACGCTCTCGCCAATATACTATCGGATCTCTGTTGATCGGTGTCTTAATTATAATAAAAACAAAAAATGCACCTTAGTAATTATTGATCTAAAATCTTTGAAATCTAAAGGTCGAATGATTAAACTGACTCAGAATTTTCTTCCGTACATAAATAATCCATATTTGCAAAAGAAAGAAATTGAAAAAAAAAAGAATCTTCAAATTAGAAGAGAAATATATACATGGAAGAATTTCGTTCCGGCCGGGACTCGAACCCAGTACCACGCGCTTGGAACCCAACGGTCTAGCCATTAGTCTATGGGAGCTCTGTCGGTGCGAGTTTTAAATATAATAAAAACAAAAAATGCACCTTGGTAATTGTTTATTTAAACACTTTGAAATCTTCGTGTCAAAAAATTAAACTGACTCAGAAATTTCTTCCCTACATAAATAATCAATAATTGCAAAGGAAAGAAATTGAAAAAAAAAAGAATTTTCAAATTATAAAAGAAATATATACATTGAAGATATTCGCTCCGGCTGGGACTCGAACCCAGGCCACTCGCTTGGAAGACCAGCGGTCTAGCCATTAGGCTATCGGAGTTCTGTCGAGCGGAGTCTTACTGCCTGACTCATACTGCCTGACTGACAGACTGACTCACTGACTGACTGATACTGACTGACTGACTCACTGACTGACCGAGACTGACTGACTAACTGCCTGACTGACTGAGACTGGACTGACTGACTGACTGACTGACTGACTGACTAACTGACTGACTGAGACTGACTGACTGACTGCTTGACTCTCTGACTGGCTATTTCACTGACTGACTGTATGACTAAATGACTGACTGACACTGACTGACTGACTGCTTGACTACCTGACTGACTGCTTGACTGACTAACTGACTGGACAGGACTGACCGACTGACTGACTGACAGACTGACTGAATAAGGATGACTGACAGACTGACTGAATAAGGCTGACTGACTGACTGACTGACAGACTGACTGAATAAGGCTGACAGACTGACTGACTGACTGACTGAATGACTGACTGACTGACTGACCGAGACTGACTGACTGACTGAGACTGACTGACTGCTTTAGTGACTAACTGACTGCAAAGGACTGACCGACTGACTGACTGACTGACTGCCTGACTGACTGACTGACTGACTGACTGACTGACTGCCTGACTGACTGACTGAATGACTGACTGACTGAGACTAAATGACTGACTGCTTGACTGACTGGCTGAAGGACTAACTGACTGACTGAGTGACTGACTGACTGGACTGACTGACTGAGACTGAATGACTGAGTGCTTGACTGATTGACTGTCAGACTGACTGACTGACTTCGCAAAAGGGAAAAATAAAAAAAAAAGAATTATAAAATTAGAAAAATTATTTGCATTTAAGACTTCCTTTCCGGCTGGGATTTGAACCCAGGGCGACACTCATGGAAGCCCAACACTCTCGCCAATATACTATCGGATCTCTGTTGATCGGTGTCTTAATTATAATAAAAACAAAAAATGCACCTTAGTAATTGTTGATCTAAAATCTTTGAAATCTAAAGGTCGAATGATTAAACTGACTCAGAATTTTCTTCCGTACATAAATAATCCATATTTGCAAAAGAAAGAAATTGAAAAAAAAAAAGAATCTTCAAATTAGAAGAGAAATATATACATGGAAGATTTTCGTTCCTGCCGGGACTCGAACCCAGTACCACGCGCTTGGAACCCAACGGTCTAGCCATTAGGCTATCGGAGCTCTGTCGATGGAAGTCTTAAATATAATAAAAACTAAAAATGCACCTTGGTAATTATTGATTCAAACACTTTGAAATTTACAGGTCGAATAATTAAACTGACTCAGAATTTTTCTCCCTACATAAGTAATCAATATTCGCAAAAGAGAAAAATTAAAAAAAAAAAGAAGAAATTTCAAATTAGAAACTAAAAGTATACATTGAAGATTTTCGTTCAGGCTGGGACTCGAACCCAGGGCCACTCGCTTTTAAGCCTAACACTCTAGCCATTAGTCTATGGGAGCTCTGTCGGTGGGAGTTTTAAATATAATAAAAACAAAAAATGCACCTTGGTAATTGTTTATTTAAACACTTTGAAATCTTCGTGTCGAAAAATTAAACTGACTCAGAATTGTCTTCCCTACATAAATAATCAATAATTGCAAAGGAAAGAAATTGAAAAAAAAAAGAATTTTCAAATTAGAAAAGAAATATATACATTGAAGATATTCGCTCCGGCTGGGACTCGAACCCAGGCCACTCGCTTGGAAGACCAGCGGTCTAGCCATTAGGCTATCGGAGTTCTGTCGAGCGGAGTCTTACTGCCTGACTGATACTGCCTGACTGACAGACTGACTCACTGACTGACTGATACTGACTGACTGACTCACTGACTGACCGAGACTGACTGACTAACTGCCTGACTGACTGAGACTGGACTGACTGACTGACTGACTGACTGACTGACTAACTGACTGACTGAGACTGACTGACTGACTGCTTGACTCTCTGACTGGCTATTTCACTGACTGACTGAATGACTAAATGACTGACTGACACTGACTGACTGACTGCTTGACTACCTGACTGACTGCTTGACTGACTAACTGACTGGACAGGACTGACCGACTGACTGACTGACAGACTGACTGAATAAGGATGATTGACAGACTGACTGAATAAGGCTGACTGACTGACTGACTGCCAGACTGACTGAATAAGGCTGACCGACTGACTAACTGCCTGACTGAATGACTGACTGACTGACTGACCGAGACTGACTGACTGACTGACTGAGACTGGACTGGACTGACTGACTGACTGACTGAGACTGACTGACTGCTTTAGTGACTAACTGACTGCACAGGACTGACCGACTGACTGACTGACTGACTGCCTGACTGACTGACTGACTGAATGACTGAATGACTGACTGACTGAGACTAAATGACTGACTGCTTGACTGATTGGCTGAAGGACTAACTGACTGACTGAGTGACTGACCGACTGGACTGACTGACTGAGACTGAATGACTGAGTGCTTGACTGATTGACTGTCAGACTGACTGACTGACTTCGCAAAAGGGAAAAATAAAAAAAAAAGAATTATAAAATTAGAAAAAAATATTTGCACTTAAGATTTCCTTTCCGGCTGGGATTTGAACCCAGGGCGACACTCATGGAAGCCCAACGCTCTCGCCAATATACTATCGGATCTCTGTTGATCGGTGTCTTAATTATAATAAAAACAAAAAATACACCTTAGTAATTATTGATCTAAAATCTTTGAAATCTAAAGGTCGAATGATTAAACTGACTCAGAATTTTCTTCCGTACATAAATATTCCATATTTGCAAAAGAAAGAAATTGAAAAAAAAAATAATCTTCAAATTAGAAGAGAAATATATACATGGAATATTTTCGTTCCGGCCGGGACTCGAACCCAGTACCACGCGCTTGGAACCCAACGGTCTAGCCATTAGGCTATCGGAGCTCTGTCGATGGAAGTCTTAAATATAATGAAAACAAAAAATGCACCTTGGTAATTATTGATTCAAACACTTTGAAATTTACAGGTCGAATAATTAAACTGACTCAGAATTTTTCTCCCTACATAAATAATCAATATTCGCAAAAGAGAAAAATTAAAAAAAAAAGAAGAAGAAATTTCAAATTAGAAACTAAAAGTATACATTGAAGATTTTCGTTCAGGCTGGGACTCGAACCCAGGGCCACTCGCTCGGAAGCCTAACACTCTAGCCATTAGTCTATGGGAGCTCTGTCGGTGGGAGTTTTAAATATAATAAAAACAAAAAATGCACCTTGGTAATTGTTTATTTAAACACTTTGAAATCTTCGTGTCGAAAAATTAAACTGACTCAGAATTTTCTTCCCTACATAAATAATCAATAATTGCAAAGGAAAGAAATTGAAAAAAAAAAGAATTTTCAAATTAGAAAAGAAATATATACATTGAAGATATTCGCTCCGGCTGGGACTCGAACCCAGGCCACTCGCTTGGAAGACCAGCGGTCTAGCCATTAGGCTATCGGAGTTCGGTCGAGCGGAGTCTTACTGCCTGACTGATACTGCCTGACTGACAGACTGACTCACTGACTGACCGAGACTGACTGACTAACTGCCTGACTGACTGAGACTGGACTGACTGACTGACTGACTGACTGACTGACTAACTGACTGACTGAGACTGACTGACTGACTGCTTGACTCTCTGACTGGCTATTTCACTGACTGACTGAATGACTAAATGACTGACTGACACTGACTGACTGACTGCTTGACTACCTGACTGACTGCTTGACTGACTAACTGACTGGACAGGACTGACCGACTGACTGACTGACAGACTGACTGAATAAGGATGACTGACAGACTGACTGAATAAGGCTGACTGACTGACTGACTGACAGACTGACTGAATAAGGCTGACCGACTGACTGACTGCCTGACTGACTGACTGACTGAATGACTGACTGACTGACTGACCGAGACTGACTGACTGACTGACTGAGACTGGACTGGACTGACTGACTGACTGACTGACTGAGACTGACTGACTGCTTTAGTGACTAACTGACTGCACAGGACTGACCGACTGACTGACTGACTGACTGCCTGACTGACTGACTGACTGAGACTAAATGACTGACTGCTTGACTGACTGGCTGAAGGACTAACTGACTGACTGCGTGACTGACTGACTGGACTGACTGACTGAGACTGAATGACTGAGTGCTTGACTGATTGACTGTCAGACTGACTGACTGACTTCGCAAAAGGGAAAAATAAAAAAAAAGAATTATAAAATTAGAAAAAAATATCTGCATTTAAGATTTCCTTTCCGGCCGGGACTCGAACCCAGTACCACGCGCTAGGAACCCAACGGTCTAGCCATTAGGCTATCGGAGCTCTGTCGATGGAAGTCTTAAATATAATAAAAACAAAAAATGCACCTTGGTAATTATTGATTCAAACACTTTGAAATTTACAGGTCGAATAATTAAACTGACTCAGAATTTTTCTCCCTACATAAATAATCAATATTCGCAAAAGAGAAAAATTAAAAAAAAAGAAGAAATTTCAAATTAGAAACTAAAAGTATACATTGAAGATTTTCGTTCAGGCTGGGACTCGAACCCAGGGCCACTCGCTTGGAAGCCTAACACTCTAGCCATTAGTCTATGGGAGCTCTGTCGGTGGGAGTTTTAAATATAATAAAAACAAAAAATGCACCTTGGTAATTGTTTATTTAAACACTTTGAAATCTTCGTGTCGAAAAATTAAACTGACTCAGAATTTTCTTCCCTACATAAATAATCAATAATTGCAAAGGAAAGAAATTGAAAAAAAAAAGAATTTTCAAATTAGAAAAGAAATATATACATTGAAGAGATTCGCTCCGGCTGTTACTCGAACCCAGGCCACTTGCTTGGAAGACCAGCGGTCTAGCCATTAGGCTATCGGAGTTCTGTCGAGCGGAGTCTTACTGCCTGACTGATACTGCCTGACTGACAGACTGACTCACTGACTGACTGATACTGACTGACTGACTCACTGACTGACCGAGACTGACTGACTAACTGCCTGACTGACTGAGACTGGACTGACTGACTGTCTGACTGACTGACTGACTAACTGACTGACTGAGACTGACTGACTGACTGCCTGACTGACTGAGACTGGACTGACTGACTGACTGACTGACTGACTGACTGAGACTGACTGACTGACTGCTTGAATCTCTGACTGGCTATTTCACTGACTGACTGAATGACTAAATGACTGACTGACACTGACTGACTGACTGCTTGACAACCTGACTGACTGCTTGACTGACTAACTGACTGGACAGGACTGACCGACTGACTGACTGACAGACTGACTGAATAAGGATGACTGACAGACTGACTGAATAAGGCTGACTGACTGACTGACTGACAGACTGACTGAATAAGGCTGACCGACTGACTGACTGCCTGACTGACTGACTGACTGACTGAATGACTGACTGACTGACTGACCGAGACTGACTGACTGACTGACTGAGACTGGACTGGACTGACTGACTGACTGACTGACTGAGACTGACTGACTGCTTTAGTGACTGACTGACTGCACAGGACTGACCGACTGACTGACTGACTGACTGCCTGACTGACTGAATGACTGACTGACTGAGACTAAATGACTGACTGCTTGACTGACTGGCTGAAGTACTAACTGACTGACTGACTGGACTGACTGACTGAGACTGAATGACTGAGTGCTTGACTGATTGACTGTCAGACTGACTGACTGACTTCGCAAAAGGGAAAAATAAAAAAAAATAATTATAAAATTAGAAAAAAAATATTTGCAAAGATTTCCTTTCCGGCCGGGACTCGAACCCAGTACCACGCGCTAGGAACCCAACGGTCTAGCCATTAGGCTATCGGAGCTCTGTCGATGGAAGTCTTAAATATAATAAAAACAAAAAATGCACCTTGGTAATTATTGATTCAAACACTTTGAAATTTACAGGTCGAATAATTAAACTGACTCAGAATTTTTCTCCCTACATAAATAATCAATATTCGCAAAAGAGAAAAATTAAAAAAAAAAGAAGAAGAAATTTCAAATTAGAAACTAAAAGTATACATTGAAGATTTTCGTTCAGGCTGGGACTCGAACCCAGGGCCACTCGCTCGGAAGCGTAACACTCTAGCCATTAGTCTATGGGAGCTCTGTCGGTGGGAGTTTTAAATATAATAAAAACAAAAAATGCACCTTGGTAATTGTTTATTTAAACACTTTGAAATCTTCGTGTCGAAAAATTAAACTGACTCAGAATTTTCTTCCCTACATAAATAATCAATAATTGCAAAGGAAAGAAATTGAAAAAAAAAAAGAATTTTCAAATTAGAAAAGAAATATATACATTGAAGATATTCGCTCCGGCTGGGACTCGAACCCAGGCCACTCGCTTGGAAGACCAGCGGTCTAGCCATTAGGCTATCAGAGTTCTGTCGAGCGGAGTCTTACTGCCTGACTGATACTGCCTGACTGACAGACTGACTCACTGACTGACTGATACTGACTGACTGACTCACTGACTGACCGAGACTGACTGACTAACTGCCTGACTGACTGAGGCTGGACTGACTGACTGACTGACTGCTTGACTCTCTGACTGGATATTTCACTGACTGACTGAATGACTAAATGACTGACTGACACTGACTGACTGACTGCTTGACTACCTGACTGACTGCTTGACTGACTAACTGACTGGACAGGACTGACCGACTGACTGACTGACAGACTGACTGAATAAGGATGACTGACAGACTGACTGAATAAGGCTGACTGACTGACTGACTGACAGACTGACTGAATAAGGCTGACCGACTGACTGACTGCCTGACTGACTGACTGACTGAATGACTGACTGACTGACTGACCGAGACTGACTGACTGACTGAGACTGGACTGGACTGACTGACTGACTGACTGACTGAGACTGACTGACTGCTTTAGTGACTAACTGACTGCACAGGATTGACCGACTGACTGACTGACTGACTGCCTGACTGACTGACTGACTGAATGACTGACTGACTGAGACTAAATGACTGACTGCTTGACTGACTGGCTGAAGGACTAACTGACTGACTGAGTGACTGACTGACTGGACTGACTGACTGAGACTGAATGACTGAGTGCTTGACTGATTGACTGTCAGACTGACTGACTGACTTCGCAAAAGGGAAAAATAAAAAAAAAAGAATTATAAAATTAGAAAAAAATATTTGCATTTAAGATTTCCTTTCCGGCTGGGATTTGAACCCAGGGCGACACTCATGGAAGCCCAACGCTCTCGCCAATATACTATCGGATCTCTGTTGATCGGTGTCTTAATTATAATAAAAACAAAAAATGCACCTTAGTAATTATTGATCTAAAATCTTTGAAATCTAAAGGTCGAATGATTAAACTGACTCAGAATTTTCTTCCGTACATAAATAATCCATATTTGCAAAAGAAAGAAATTGAAAAAAAAAAGAATCTTCAAATTAGAAGAGAAATATATACATGGAAGATTTTCGTTCCGGCCGGGACTCGAACCCAGTACCACGCGCTTGGAACCCAACGGTCTAGCCATTAGGCTATCGGAGCTCTGTCGATGGAAGTCTTAAATATAATAAAAACAAAAAATGCACCTTGGTAATTATTGATTCAAACACTTTGAAATTTACAGGTCGAATAATTAAACTGACTCAGAATTTTTCTCCCTACATAAATAATCAATATTCGCAAAAGAGAAAAATTAAAAAAAAAAAAGAAGAAGAAATTTCAAATTAGAAACTAAAAGTATACATTGAAGATTTTCGTTCAGGCTGGGACTCGAACCCAGGGCCACTCGCTTGGAAGCCTAACACTCTAGCCATTAGTCTATGGGAGCTCTGTCGGTGGGAGTTTTAAATATAATAAAAACAAAAAATGCACCTTGGTAATTGTTTATTTAAACACTTTGAAATCTTCGTGTCGAAAAATTAAACTGACTCAGAATTTTCTTCCCTACATAAATAATCAATAATTGCAAAGGAAAGAAATTGAAAAAAAAAAGAATTTTCAAATTAGAAAAGAAATATATACATTGAAGATATTCGCTCCGGCTGGGACTCGAACCCAGGCCACTCGCTTGGAAGACCAGCGGTCTAGCCATTAGGCTATCGGAGTTCTGTCGAGCGGAGTCTTACTGCCTGACTGATAGTGCCTGACTGACAGACTGACTCACTGACTGCTGATACTGACTGACCGACTCACTGACTGACCGAGACTGACTGACTAACTGCCTGACTGACTGAGACTGGACTGACTGACTGACTGACTGACTGACTGACTAACTGACTGACTGAGACTGACTGACTGACTGCTTGACTCTCTGACTGGCTATTTCACTGACTGACTGAATGACTAAATGACTGACTGACACTGACTGACTGACTGCTTGACTACCTGACTGACTGCTTGACTGACTAACTGACTGGACAGGACTGACCGACTGACTGACTGACAGACTGACTGAATAAGGATGACTGACAGACTGACTGAATAAGGCTGACTGACTGACTGACTGACAGACTGACTGAATAAGGCTGACCGACTGACTGACTGCCTGACTGACTGACTGACTGAATGACTGACTGACTGACTGACCGAGACTGACTGACTGACTGACTGAGACTGGACTGGACTGACTGACTGACTGACTGACTGAGACTGAGTGACTGCTTTAGTGACTAACTGACTGCACAGGACTGACCGACTGACTGACTGACTGACTGCCTGACTGACTGACTGACTGAATGACTGACTGACTGAGACTAAATGACTGACTGCTTGACTGACTGGCTGAAGGACTAACTGACTGACTGCGTGACTGACTGACTGGACTGACTGACTGAGACTGAATGACTGAGTGCTTGACTGATTGACTGTCAGACTGACTGACTGACTTCGCAAAAGGGAAAAATAAAAACAAAGAATTATAAAATTAGAAAAAAATATTTGCATTTAAGATTTCCTTTCCGGCCGGGACTCGAACCCAGTACCACGCGCTAGGAACCCAACGGTCTAGCCATTAGGCTATCGGAGCTCTGTCGATGGAAGTCTTAAATATAATAAAAACAAAAAATGCACCTTGGTAATTATTGATTCAAACACTTTGAAATTTACAGGTCGAATAATTAAACTGACTCAGAATTTTTCTCCCTACATAAATAATCAATATTTGCAAAAGAGAAAAATTTAAAAAAAAAAGAAGAAGAAATTTCAAATTAGAAACTAAAAGTATACATTGAAGATTTTCGTTCAGGCTGGGACTCGAACCCAGGGCCACTCGCTTGGAAGCCTAACACTCTAGCCATTAGTCTATGGGAGCTCTGTCGGGGTTAGTTTTAAATATAATAAAAACAAAAAATGCACCTTGGTAATTGTTTATTTAAACACTTTGAAATCTTCGTGTCGAAAAATTAAACTGACTCAGAATTTTCTTCCCTACATAAATAATCAATAACTGCAAAGGAAAGAAATTGAAAAAAAAAAGAATTTTCAAATTAGAAAAGAAATATATACATTGAAGATATTCGCTCCGGCTGGGACTCGAACCCAGGCCACTCGCTTGGAAGACCAGCGGTCTAGCCATTAGGCTATCGGAGTTCTGTCGAGCGGAGTCTTACTGCCTGACTGATAGTGCCTGACTGACAGACTGACTCACTGACTGCTGATACTGACTGACCGACTCACTGACTGACCGAGACTGACTGACTAACTGCCTGACTGACTGAGACTGGACTGACTGACTGACTGACTGACTGACTGACTAACTGACTGACTGAGACTGACTGACTGACTGCTTGACTCTCTGACTGGCTATTTCACTGACTGACTGAATGACTAAATGACTGACTGACACTGACTGACTGAATGCTTGACTACCTGACTGACTGCTTGACTGACTAACTGACTGGACAGGACTGACCGACTGACTGACTGACAGACTGACTGAATAAGGATGACTGACAGACTGACTGAATAAGGCTGACTGACTGACTGACTGACAGACTGACTGAATAAGGCTGACCGACTGACTGACTGCCTGACTGACTGACTGACTGAATGACTGACTGACTGACTGACCGAGACTGACTGACTGACTGACTGAGACTGGACTGGACTGACTGACTGACTGACTGACTGAGACTGACTGACTGCTTTAGTGACTAACTGACTGCACAGGACTGACCGACTGACTGACTGACTGACTGCCTGACTGACTGACTGACTGAATGACTGACTGACTGAGACTAAATGACTGACTGCTTGACTGACTGGCTGAAGGACTAACTGACTGACTGCGTGACTGACTGACTGGACTGACTGACTGAGACTGAATGACTGAGTGCTTGACTGATTGACTGTCAGACTGACTGACTGACTTCGCAAAAGGGAAAAATAAAAACAAAGAATTATAAAATTAGAAAAAAATATTTGCATTTAAGATTTCCTTTCCGGCCGGGACTCGAACCCAGTACCACGCGCTAGGAACCCAACGGTCTAGCCATTAGGCTATCGGAGCTCTGTCGATGGAAGTCTTAAATATAATAAAAACAAAAAATGCACCTTGGTAATTATTGATTCAAACACTTTGAAATTTACAGGTCGAATAATTAAACTGACTCAGAATTTTTCTCCCTACATAAATAATCAATATTCGCAAAAGAGAAAAATTAAAAAAAAAGAAGAAATTTCAAATTAGAAACTAAAAGTATACATTGAAGATTTTCGTTCAGGCTGGGACTCGAACCCAGGGCCACTCGCTTGGAAGCCTAACACTCTAGCCATTAGTCTATGGGAGCTCTGTCGGTGGGAGTTTTAAATATAATAAAAACAAAAAATGCACCTTGGTAATTGTTTATTTAAACACTTTGAAATCGTTGTGTCGAAAAATTAAACTGACTCAGAATTTTCTTCCCTACATAAATAATCAATAATTGCAAAGGAAAGAAATTGAAAAAAAAAAAGAATTTTCAAATTAGAAAAGAAATATATACATTGAAGAGATTCGCTCCGGCTGTTACTCGAACCCAGGCCACTTGCTTGGAAAACCAGCGGTCTAGCCATTAGGCTATCGGAGTTCTGTCGAGCGGAGTCTTACTGCCTGACTGATACTGCCTGACTGACAGACTGACTCACTGACTGACTGATACTGACTGACTGACTCACTGACTGACCGAGACTGACTGACTAACTGCCTGACTGACTGAGACTGGACTGACTGACTGTCTGACTGACTGACTGACTAACTGACTGACTGAGACTGACTGACTGACTGCTTGACTCTCTGACTGGCTATTTCACGGACTGACTGAATGACTAAATGACTGACTGACACTGACTGACTGACTGCTTGACTACCTGACTGACTGCTTGACTGACTAACTGACTGGACAGGACTGACCGACTGACTGACTGACAGACTGACTGAATAAGGATGACTGACAGACTGACTGAATAAGGCTGACTGACTGACTGACTGACTGAATAAGGCTGACCGACTGACTGACTGCCTGAGTGACTGACTGACTGAATGACTGACTGACTGACTGACCGAGACTGACTGACTGACTGACTGAGACTGGACTGGACTGACTGACTGATTGACTGACTGAGACTGACTGACTGCTTTAGTGACTAACTGACTGCACAGGACTGACCGACTGACTGACTGACTGACTGCCTGACTGACTGACTGACTGAATGACTGACTGACTGAGACTAAATGACTGACTGCTTGACTGACTGGCTGAAGGACTAACTGACTGACTGAGTGACTGACTGACTGGACTGACTGACTGAGACTGAATGACTGAGTGCTTGACTGATTGACTGTCAGACTGACTGCCTGACTTCGCAAAAGGGAAAAATAAAAAAAAAAGAATTATAAAATTAGAAAAAATTATTTGCATTTAAGATTTCCTTTCCGGCCGGGACTCGAACCCAGTTCCACGCGCTAGGAACCCAACGGTCTAGCCATTAGGCTATCGGAGCTCTGTCGATGGAAGTCTTAAATATAATAAAAACAAAAAATGCACCTTGGTAATTATTGATTTAAACACTTTGAAATTTACAGGTCGAATAATTAAACTGACTCAGAATTTTTCTCCCTACATAAATAATCAATATTCGCAAAAGAGAAAAATTAAAAAAAAAGAAGAAGAAATTTCAAATTAGAAACTAAAAGTATACATTGAAGATTTTCGTTCAGGCTGGGACTCGAACCCAGGGCCACTCGCTTGGAAGCCTAACACTCTAGCCATTAGTCTATGGGAGCTCTGTCGGGGGGAGTTTTCAATATAATAAAAACAAAAAATGCACCTTGGTAATTGTTTATTTAAACACTTTGAAATCTTCGTGTCGAAAAATTAAACTGACTCAGAATTTTCTTCTCTACATAAATAATCAATAATAGCAAAGGAAAGAAATTGAAAAAAAAAAGAATTTTCAAATTAGAAAAGAAATATATACATTGAAGATATTCGCTCCGGCTGGGACTCGAACCCAGGCCACTCGCTTGGAAGACCAGCGGTCTAGCCATTAGGCTATCGGAGTTCTGTCGAGAGGAGTCTTACTGCCTGACTGATACTGCCTGACTGACAGACTGACTCACTGACTGACTGATACTGACTGACTGACTCACTGACCGACCGAGACTGACTGACTAACTGCCTGACTGACTGAGACTGGACTGACTGACTGACTGACTGACTGACTGAGACTGACTGACTGACTGCTTGACTCTCTGACTGGCTATTTCACTGACTGACTGAATGACTAAATGACTGACTGACACTGACTGACTGACTGCTTGACTACCTGACTGACTGCTTGACTGACTAACTGACTGGCCAGGACTGACCGACTGACTGACTGACAGACTGACTGAATAAGGATGACTGACTAACTGACTGGACAGGACTGACCGACTGACTGACTGACAGACTGACTGAATAAGGATGACTGACAGACTGACTGAATAAGGCTGACTGACTGACTGACTGACAGACTGACTGAATAAGGCTGACCGACTGACTGACTGCCTGACTGACTGACTGACTGACTGAATGACTGACTGACTGACTGACCGAGACTGACTGACTGACTGACTGAGACTGGACTGGACTGACTGACTGACTGACTGACTGAGACTGACTGACTGCTTTAGTGACTAACTGACTGCACAGGACTGACCGACTGACTGACTGACTGACTGCCTGACTGACTGAATGACTGACTGACTGAGACTAAATGACTGACTGCTTGACTGACTGGCTGAAGTACTAACTGACTGACTGACTGGACTGACTGACTGAGACTGAATGACTGAGTGCTTGACTGATTGACTGTCAGACTGACTGACTGACTTCGCAAAAGGGAAAAATAAAAAAAAATAATTATAAAATTAGAAAAAAATATTTGCAAAGATTTCCTTTCCGGCCGGGACTCGAACCCAGTACCACGCGCTAGGAACCCAACGGTCTAGCCATTAGGCTATCGGAGCTCTGTCGATGGAAGTCTTAAATATAATAAAAACAAAAAATGCACCTTGGTAATTATTGATTCAAACACTTTGAAATTTACAGGTCGAATAATTAAACTGACTCAGAATTTTTCTCCCTACATAAATAATCAATATTCGCAAAAGAGAAAAATTAAAAAAAAAAGAAGAAGAAATTTCAAATTAGAAACTAAAAGTATACATTGAAGATTTTCGTTCAGGCTGGGACTCGAACCCAGGGCCACTCGCTTGGAAGCCTAACACTCTAGCCATTAGTCTATGGGAGCTCTGTCGGTGGGAGTTTTAAATATAATAAAAACAAAAAATGCACCTTGGTAATTGTTTATTTAAACACTTTGAAATCTTCGTGTCGCAAAATTAAACTGACTCAGAATTTTCTTCCCTACATAAATAATCAATAATTGCAAAGGAAAGAAATTGAAAAAAAAAAAGAATTTTCAAATTAGAAAAGAAATATATACATTGAAGATATTCGCTCCGGCTGGGACTCGAACCCAGGCCACTCGCTTGGAAGACCAGCGGTCTAGCCATTAGGCTATCGGAGTTCTGTCGAGCGGAGTCTTACTGCCTGACTGATACTGCCTGACTGACAGACTGACTCACTGACTGACTGATACTGACTGACTGACTCACTGACTGACCGAGACTGACGGACTAACTGCCTGACTGACTGAGACTGGACTGACTGACTGACTGACTGACTGACTGACTAACTGACTGACTGAGACTGACTGACTGACTGCTTGACTCTCTGACTGGCTATTTCACTGACTGACTGAATGACTAAATGACTGACTGACACTGACTGACTGACTGCTTGACTACCTGACTGACTGCTTGACTGACTAACTGACTGGACAGGACTGACCGACCGACTGACTGACTGACAGACTGACTGAATAAGGATGACTGACAGACTGACTGAATAAGGCTGACTGACTGACTGACTGACAGACTGACTGACTGACTGACTGACAGACTGACTGAATAAGGATGACTGACAGACTGACTGAATAAGGCTGACCGACTGACTGACTGCCTGACTGACTGAATAAGGCTGACCGACTGACTGACTGCCTGACTGACTGACTGAATGACTGACTGACTGACTGACCGAGACTGACTGAATGACTGACTGACTGACTGACCGAGACTGACTGACTGACTGACTGAGACTGGACTGGACTGACTGACTGACTGACTGACTGAGACTGACTGACTGCTTTAGTGACTAACTGACTGCACAGGACTGACCGACTGACTGACTGACTGACTGACTGAATGACTGACTGACTGAGACTAAATGACTGACTGCTTGACTGACTGGCTGAAGGACTAACTGACTGACTGAGTGACTGACTGACTGGACTGACTGACTGAGACTGAATGACTGAGGTCTTGACTGATTGACTGTCAGACTGACTGACTGACTTCGCAAAAGGGAAAAATAAAAAAAAAGAATTATAAAATTAGAAAAAAATATTTGCATTTAAGATTTCCTTTCCGGCCGGGACTCGAACCCAGTACCACGCGCTAGGAACCCAACGGTCTAGCCATTAGGCTATCGGAGCTCTGTCGATGGAAGTCTTAAATATAATAAAAACAAAAAATGCACCTTGGTAATTATTGATTCAAACACTTTGAAATTTACAGGTCGAATAATTAAACTGACTCAGAATTTTTCTCCCTACATAAATAATCAATATTCGCAAAAGAGAAGAATTAAAAAAAAAAAGAAGAAATTTCAAATTAGAAACTAAAAGTATACATTGAAGATTTTCGTTCAGGCTGGGACTCGAACCCAGGGCCACTCGCTTGGAAGCCTAACACTCTAGCCATTAGTCTATGGGAGCTCTGTCGGTGGGAGTTTTAAATATAATAAAAACAAAAAATGCACCTTGGTAATTGTTTATTTAAACACTTTGAAATCTTCGTGTCGCAAAATTAAACTGACTCAGAATTATCTTCCCTACATAAATAATCAATAATTGCAAAGGAAAGAAATTGAAAAAAAAAGAATTTTCAAATTAGAAAAGAAATATATACATTGAAGATATTCGCTCCGGCTGGGACTCGAACCCAGGCCACTCGCTTGGAAGACCAGCGGTCTAGCCATTAGGCTATCGGAGTTCTGTCGAGCGGAGTCTTACTGCCTGACTGATACTGCCTGACTGACAGACTGACTCACTGACTGACTGATACTGACTGACTGACTCACTGACTGACCGAGACTGACGGACTAACTGCCTGACTGACTGAGACTGGACTGACTGACTGACTGACTGACTGACTGACTAACTGACTGACTGAGACTGACTGACTGACTGCTTGACTCTCTGACTGGCTATTTCACTGACTGACTGAATGACTAAATGACTGACTGACACTGACTGACTGACTGCTTGACTACCTGACTGACTGCTTGACTGACTAACTGACTGGACAGGACTGACCGACTGACTGACTGACTGACTGACTGAATAAGGATGACTGACAGACTGACTGAATAAGGCTGACTGACTGACTGACTGACAGACTGACTGACTGACTGACTGACAGACTGACTGAATAAGGATGACTGACAGACTGACTGAATAAGGCTGACCGACTGACTGACTGCCTGACTGACTGAATAAGGCTGACCGACTGACTGACTGCCTGACTGACTGACTGACTGAATGACTGACTGACTGACTGACTGACTGACTGAGACTGACTGACTGCTTTAGTGACTAACTGACTGCACAGGACTGACCGACTGACTGACTGACTGACTGACTGAATGACTGACTGACTGAGACTAAATGACTGACTGCTTGACTGACTGGCTGAAGGACTAACTGACTGACTGAGTGACTGACTGACTGGACTGACTGACTGAGACTGAATGACTGAGTGCTTGACTGATTGACTGTCAGACTGACTGACTGACTTCGCAAAAGGGAAAAATAAAAAAAAAAGAATTATAAAATTAGAAAAAAATATTTGCATTTAAGATTTCCTTTCCGGCCGGGACTCGAACCCAGTACCACGCGCTAGGAACCCAACGGTCTAGCCATTAGGCTATCGGAGCTCTGTCGATGGAAGTCTTAAATATAATAAAAACAAAAAATGCACCTTGGTAATTATTGATTCAAACACTTTGAAATTTACAGGTCGAATAATTAAACTGACTCAGAATTTTTCTCCCTACATAAATAATCAATATTCGCAAAAGAGAAAAATTAAAAAAAAAAGAAGAAATTTCAAATTAGAAACTAAAAGTATACATTGAAGATTTTCGTTCAGGCTGGGACTCGAACCCAGGG
Source organism: Uloborus diversus (assembly GCF_026930045.1). Classification (NCBI taxonomy): domain Eukaryota; kingdom Metazoa; phylum Arthropoda; class Arachnida; order Araneae; family Uloboridae; genus Uloborus; species Uloborus diversus. The sequence goes on from NW_026558265.1 coordinate 43,251, forward strand.
CCACTCGCTTGGAAGCCTAACACTCTAGCCATTAGTCTATGGGAGCTCTGTCGGTGGGAGTTTTAAATATATTAAAAACAAAAAATGCACCTTGGTAATTGTTTATTTAAACACTTTGAAATCTTCGTGTCGAAAAATTAAACTGACTCAGAATTTTCTTCCCTACATAAATAATCAATAATTGCAAAGGAAAGAAATTGAAAAAAAAAAAGAATTTTCAAATTAGAAAAGAAATAGATACATTGAAGATATTCGCTCCGGCTGGGACTCGAACCCAGGCCACTTGCTTGGAAGACCAGCGGTCTAGCCATTAGGCTATCGGAGTTCTGTCGAGCGGAGTCTTACTGCCTGACTGATACTGCCTGACTGACAGACTGACTCACTGACTGACTGACTGACTGACTGACTGACTGACTAACTGACTGACTGCTTGACTCTCTGACTGGCTATTTCACTGACTGACTGACTGACTAACTGACTGACTGAGACTGACTGACTGACTGCTTGACTCTCTGACTGGCTATTTCACTGACTGACTGAATGACCAAATGACTGACTGACACTGACTGACCGACTGCTTGACTACCTGACTGACTGCTTGACTGACTAACTGACTGGACAGGACTGACCGACTGACTGACTGACAGACTGACTGAATAAGGATGACTGACAGACTGACTGAATAAGGCTGACCGACTGACTGACTGACTGAATAAGGCTGACCGACTGACTGACTGCCTGACTGACTGACTGACTGAATGACTGACTGACTGACTGACCGAGACTGACTGACTGACTGACTGAGACTGGACTTGACTGACTGAGACTGGACTTGACTGACTGAGACTGACTGACTGCTTTAGTGACTAACTGACTGCACAGGACTGACCGACTGACTGACTGACTGACTGCCTGACTGACTGCCTGACTGACTGACTGACTGAATGACTGACTGACTGAGACTAAATGACTGACTGCTTGACTGACTGGCTGAAGGACTAACTGACTGACTGAGTGACTGACTGACTGGACTGACTGACTGAGACTGAATGACTGAGTGCTTGACTGATTGACTGTCAGACTGACTGACTGACTTCGCAAAAGGGAAAAATAAAAAAAAAGAATTATAAAATTAGAAAAAAATATTTGCATTTAAGATTTCCTTTCCGGCCGGGACTCGAACCCAGTACCACGCGCTAGGAACCCAACGGTCAAGCCATTAGGCTATCGGAGCTCTGTCGATGGATGTCTTAAATATAATAAAAACATAAAATGCACCTTGGTAATTATTGATTCAAACACTTTGAAATTTACAGGTCGAATAATTAAACTGACTCAGAATTTTTCTCCCTACATAAATAATCAATATTCGCAAAAGAGGAAAATTAAAAAAAAAAAAGAAGAAGAAATTTCAAATTAGAAACTAAAAGTATACATTGAAGATTTTCGTTCAGGCTGGGACTTGAACCCAGGGCCACTCGCTTGGAAGCCTAACACTCTAGCCATTAGTCTATGGGAGCTCTGTCGGTGGGAGTTTTAAATATAATAAAAACAAAAAATGCACCTTGGTAATTGTTTATTTAAACACTTTGAAATCTTCGTGTCGAAAAATTAAACTGACTCAGAATTTTCTTCCCTACATAAATAATCAATAATTGCAAAGGAAAGAAATTGAAAAAAAAAAGAATTTTCAAATTAGAAAAGAAATATATACATTGAAGATATTCCCTCCGGCTGGGACTCGAACCCAGGCCACTCGCTTGGAAGACCAGCGGTCTAGCCATTAGGCTATCGGAGTTCTATCGAGCGGAGTCTTACTGCCTGACTGATACTGCCTGACTGACAGACTGACTCACTGACTGACCGAGACTGACTGACTAACTGCCTGACTGACTGAGACTGGACTGACTGACTGACTGACTGACTGACTGACTAACTGACTGACTGAGACTGACTGACTGACTGCTTGACTCTCTGACTGGCTATTTCACTGACTGACTGAATGACTAAATGACTGACTGACACTGACTGACCGACTGCTTGACTACCTGACTGACTGCTTGACCTACTAACTGACTGGACACGACTGACCGACTGACTGACTGACAGACTGACTGAATAAGGATGACTGACAGACTGACTGAATAAGGCTGACTGACTGACTGACTGACAGACTGACTGAATAAGGCTGACCGACTGACTGACTGACTGACTGACTGAATGACTGACTGACTGACCGAGACTGACTGACTGACTGACTGAGACTGGACTGGACTGGACTGACTGACTGACTGACTGCTTTAGTGACTAACTGACTGCACAGGACTGACCGACTGACTGACTGACTGACTGTCTGACTGACTGACTGACTGAATGACTGACTGACTGAGACTAAATGACTGACTGCTTGACTGACTGGCTGAAGGACTAACTGACTGACTGAGTGACTGACTGACTGGACTGACTGACTGAGACTGAATGACTGAGTGCTTGACTAATTGACTGTCAGACTGACTGACTGACTTCGCAAAAGGGAAAAATAAAAAAAAAGAATTATAAAATTAGAAAAAAATATTTGCATTTAAGATTTCCTTTCCGGCCGGGACTCGAACCCAGTACCACGCGCTAGGAACCCAACGGTCTAGCCATTAGGCTATCGGAGCTCTGTCGATGGAAGTCTTAAATATAATAAAAACAAAAAATGCACCTTGGTAATTATTGATTCAAACACTTTGAAATTTACAGGTCGAATAATTAAACTGACTCAGAATTTTTCTCCCTACATAAATAATCAATATTCGCAAAAGAGAAAAATTAAAAAAAAAGAAGAAGAAATTTCAAATTAGAAACTAAAAGTATACATTGAAGATTTTCGTTCAGGCTGGGACTCGAACCCAGGGCCACTCGCTTGGAAGCCTAACACTCTAGCCATTAGTCTATGGGAGCTCTGTCGGTGGGAGTTTTAAATATAATAAAAACAAAAAATGCACCTTGGTAATTGTTTATTTAAACGGAACAAATCTGATATACCCCCCTCTTGGCGACTTTTTCCTGTTGGCGCCAAAAAAGCGTCGCCAAGAAAACTATGTATGACGTCATATGTCATACATCGTTCTTAGCGATGCTTTTTTAGCGCCAACAGGAAAAATTCAAATTATGTCATTAATTATTTAATGAAATTAATGCATTAATTTTTTTCCGTTGTTTCTCCGGGATACGAGCCCTCGGTCTCAGCCGAGGTCTCATTACGAAAGTACTATGAGACTTCGGGCTCGCCAGGACCTCGCTGCCGCTCGGTCCGTTATCCCTCCGACTTTTAATATACATCACATAAGTCACAGATCTCCTCCGTTCAGTATACAATAAAGTCACAGATTTTATGTGAAATTAACACCATTTTTGTGCTACAAAAATGCCAACCAGACCAAAATACAAACTACCAGAAACACACTAAAAACAATAATTCAAAATATGTTCACTTACCTTTTTTACTTTTCTTTTACTTCCTCACGTGAGGCAGTGCACATATGTTCCGCTCTTAGGGAAATTATCCCATTTTTTATTATCATTACTTTACAAAAATATTTAAATTATGTTTGTTTAGACAAAAAAATTCCAAAAAAAACAACCTTATTTTACTTGTATTTTGTACTCCACCCAATTAATTTCGCGAATTATTTCCAAAAACTTTACAAACATATCCTCATTTTTGTATTCACAATTTTTTTTGTATAAATAATAAGCTAAATAAAATTTAAAATCCCCTAATCTATTATATGTTGGTAGAGTACTTTTAACGTGTCTCCATGTGGATTCAATTGTGTTAGTGTGACATTTAGTTTCTGGATCTACAAAATTAAGTTTATGGTTGACTGTTAAATGCTCATACCCCTCCTCCCCCAATGTATCATATGCCCTCCAACAATCGGAGTGCACCGTCGTGCCTGGTAGTATCCACTGCTTAATTGCCAAAAATAGAGTTTCCCTACCCCTATCCCCAACAGCAACCAAAAACGTTTTCCCCGAACCCCGTTCAACCCCCCCAAAAACCCATTGTCCCTCAACTGCATGTCCCCGATTATATTTTCTTTTCCCAAATTTAGATTCATCAACTTCAATAACTTTCCCAACCCCCCCTATTTGTTCGGATTTTAATTCAATGTAATTTAATATTTCTTCATTAATATAATTTCGCCAATTGGCTAAAGTTTGTGATGAAAAAAAAAATATTGACTTTCAATATCAGCAGTTTTGGTCCCAATTAAAATCTCATATGTTATCAAAAAATCTCCTCTATTTTCAACTTGCTAGAACTAAACCATGACCCACTCCTGATCGTTGCTTCTTTTCCACAAACAACACCCCCAATAACCTTTCTACAAAAAAAAATTAACCCATCTAAACATTTTTTAGTTTTTTTAATTTTCATAACAGAATTACATCTAGAACATAACATTTCATTCTTAAGTAAACCAATTTCCCTTAAAAATTCTAAAAAAACCTCTTTATTTTCAATTAGTTTAAATATAAAAAATCTATTTAGGACTCCGGTACGTCCAAACGTTGGACGACCTGACGAAAAAGAAAAAGAAGATTCATTCAAAAATTTCAATTGATACATTTGGACAACATCACAAACCGAACTCATAATTAAAATAGAAAATTCAACTAAATTAACATTAAAAAACAACAAGAAAAAGAATACTCTAAAATAAAGTTTGAATTGAAACTTTATTTTAGAGTATTCAACTTAAAATCTCCCTAAGAGCGGAACCATGTGAGCACCTACCTCCTACCACACAGACACGTGCAAAAAGACAGACTTCGAGAAACTACTTTCCAGCGTTCAATTTACAAAACCAGGGTTGCCAAGTTATCGCCTTATTGGCGATTTTCGTATCGAGCGAAAAATTAAAATCTCGCCAAGAGGGGGGCATATCAGAGGAGAGCCATTTAAACACTTTGAAATCTTCGTGTCGAAAAATTAAACTGACTCAGAATTTTCTTCCCTACATAAATAATCAATAATTGCAAAGGAAAGAAATTGAAAAAAAAAAGAATTTTTAAATTAGAAAAGAAATATATACATTGAAGATATTCGCTCCGGCTGGGACTCGAACCCAGGCCACTCGCTTGGAAGACCAGCGGTCTAGCCAATAGGCTATCGGAGTTCTATCGAGCGGAGTCTTACTGCCTGACTGATACTGCCTGACTGACAGACTGACTCACTGACTGACTGATACTGACTGACTGACTCACTGACTGACCGAGACTGACTGACTAACTGCCTGACTGACTGAGACTGGACTGACTGACTGACTGACTGACTGACTGACTAACTGACTGACTGAGACTGACTGACTGACTGCTTGACTCTCTGACTGGCTATTTCACTGACTGACTGAATGACTAAATGACTGACTGACACTGACTGACTGACTGCTTGACTGACTAACTGACTGGACAGGACTGACCGACTGACTGACTGACAGACTGACTGAATAAGGATGACTGACAGACTGACTGAATAAGGCTGACTGACTGACTGACTGACAGACTGACTGAATAAGGCTGACTGACTGACTGACTGACAGACTGACTGAATAAGGCTGACCGACTGACTGACTGACCGAGACTGACTGACTGACTGACTGAGACTGGACTGGACTGACTGACTGACTGACTGACTGAGACTGACTGACTGCTTTAGTGACTAACTGACTGCACAGGACTGACCGACTGACTGACTGACTGACTGCCTGACTGACTGACTGACTGAATGACTGACTGACTGAGATTAAATGACTGACTGCTTGACTGACTGGCTGAAGGACTAACTGACTGACTGAGTGACTGACTGACTGGACTGACTGACTGAGACTGAATGACTGAGTGCTTGACTGATTGACTGTCAGACTGACTGACTGACTTCGCAAAAGGGAAAAATAAAAAAAAAAGAATTATAAAATTAGAAAAAAATATTTGCATTTAAGATTTCCTTTCCGGCCGGGACTCGAACCCAGTACCACGCGCTAGGAACCCAACGGTCTAGCCATTAGGCTATCGGAGCTCTGTCGATGGAAGTCTTAAATATAATAAAAACAAAAAATGCACCTTGGTAATTATTGATTCAAACACTTTGAAATTTACAGGTCGAATAATTAAACTGACTCAGAATTTTTCTCCCTACATAAATAATCAATATTCGCAAAAGAGAAAAATTAAAAAAAAAAGAAGAAGAAATTTCAAATTAGAAACTAAAAGTATACATTGAAGATTTTCGTTCAGGCTGGGACTCGAACCCAGGGCCACTCGCTTGGAAGCCTAACACTCTAGCCATTAGTCTATGGGAGCTCTGTCGGTGGGAGTTTTAAATATAATAAAAACAAAAAATGCACCTTGATAATTGTTTATTTAAACACTTTGAAATCTTCGTGTCGCAAAATTAAACTGACTCAGAATTATCTTCCCTACATAAATAATCAATAATTGCAAAGGAAAGAAATTGAAAAAAAAAAAGAATTTTCAAATTAGAAAAGAAATATATACATTGAAGATATTCGCTCCGGCTGGGACTCGAACCCAGGCCACTCGCTTGGAAGACCAGCGGTCTAGCCATTAGGCTATCGGAGTTCTGTCGAGCGGAGTCTTACTGCCTGACTGATACTGCCTGACTGACAGACTGACTCACTGACTGACTGATACTGACTGACTGACTCACTGACTGACCGAGACTGACGGACTTACTGCCTGACTGACTGAGACTGGACTGACTGACTGACTGACTGACTGACTGACTAACTGACTGACTGAGACTGACTGACTGACTGCTTGACTCTCTGACTGGCTATTTCACTGACTGACTGAATGACTAAATGACTGACTGACACTGACTGACTGACTGCTTGACTACCTGACTGACTGCTTGACTGACTAACTGACTGGACAGGACTGACCGACTGACTGACTGACAGACTGACTGAATAAGGATGACTGACAGACTGACTGAATAAGGCTGACTGACTGACTGACTGACAGACTGACTGACTGACTGACTGACAGACTGACTGAATAAGGATGACTGACAGACTGACTGAATAAGGCTGACCGACTGACTGACTGCCTGACTGACTGAATAAGGCTGACCGACTGACTGACTGCCTGACTGACTGAATGACTGACTGACTGACTGACCGAGACTGACTGAATGACTGACTGACTGACTGACCGAGACTGACTGACTGACTGACTGAGACTGGACTGGACTGACTGACTGACTGACTGACTGAGACTGACTGACTGCTTTAGTGACTAATTGACTGCACAGGACTGACCGACTGACTGACTGACTGACTGACTGAATGACTGACTGACTGAGACTAAATGACTGACTGCTTGACTGACTGGCTGAAGGACTAACTGACTGACTGAGTGACTGACTGACTGGACTGACTGACTGAGACTGAATGACTGAGTGCTTGACTGATTGACTGTCAGACTGACTGACTGACTTCGCAAAAGGGAAAAATAAAAAAAAAAGAATTATAAAATTAGAAAAAAATATTTGCATTTAAGATTTCCTTTCCGGCCGGGACTCGAACCCAGTACCACGCGCTAGGAACCCAACGGTCTAGCCATTAGGCTATCGGAGCTCTGTCGATGGAAGTCTTAAATATAATAAAAACAAAAAATGCACCTTGGTAGTTATTGATTCAAACACTTTGAAATTTACAGGTCGAATAATTAAACTGACTCAGAATTTTTCTCCCTACATAAATAATCAATATTCGCAAAAGAGAAAAATTAAAAAAAAAAAGAAGAAATTTCAAATTAGAAACTAAAAGTATACATTGAAGATTTTCGTTCAGGCTGGGACTCGAACCCAGGGCCACTCGCTTGGAAGCCTAACACTCTAGCCATTAGTCTATGGGAGCTCTGTCGGTGGGAGTTTTAAATATAATAAAAACAAAAAATGCACCTTGGTAATTGTTTATTTAAACACTTTGAAATCTTCGTGTCGCAAAATTAAACTGACTCAGAATTATCTTCCCTACATAAATAATCAATAATTGCAAAGGAAAGAAATTGAAAAAAAAAAAGAATTTTCAAATTAGAAAAGAAATATATACATTGAAGATATTCGCTCCGGCTGGGACTCGAACCCAGGCCACTCGCTTGGAAGACCAGCGGTCTAGCCATTTGGCTATCGGAGTTCTGTCGAGCGGAGTCTTACTGCCTGACTGATACTGCCTGACTGACAGACTGACTCACTGACTGACTGATACTGACTGACTGACTCACTGACTGACCGAGACTGACGGACTAACTGCCTGACTGACTGAGACTGGACTGACTGACTGACTGACTGACTGACTGACTGACTGACTGACTGAGACTGACTGACTGACTGCTTGACTCTCTGACTGGCTATTTCACTGACTGACTGAATGACTAAATGACTGACTGACACTGACTGACTGACTGCTTGACTACCTGACTGACTGCTTGACTGACTAACTGACTGGACAGGACTGACCGACTGACTGACTGACAGACTGACTGAATAAGGATGACTGACAGACTGACTGAATAAGGCTGACTGACTGACTGACTGACAGACTGACTGACTGACTGACTGACAGACTGACTGAATAAGGATGACTGACAGACTGACTGAATAAGGCTGACCGACTGACTGACTGCCTGACTGACTGAATAAGGCTGACCGACTGACTGACTGCCTGACTGACTGACTGACTGAATGACTGACTGACTGACTGACCGAGACTGACTGAATGACTGACTGACTGACTGACCGAGACTGACTGACTGACTGACTGAGACTGGACTGGACTGACTGACTGACTGACTGACTGAGACTGACTGACTGCTTTAGTGACTAACTGACTGCACAGGACTGACCGACTGACTGACTGACTGACTGACTGAATGACTGACTGACTGAGACTAAATGACTGACTGCTTGACTGACTGGCTGAAGGACTAACTGACTGACTGAGTGACTGACTGACTGGACTGACTGACTGAGACTGAATGACTGAGTGCTTGACTGATTGACTGTCAGACTGACTGACTGACTTCGCAAAAGGGAAAAATAAAAAAAAAAGAATTATAAAATTAGAAAAAAATATTTGCATTTAAGATTTCCTTTCCGGCCGGGACTCGAACCCAGTACCACGCGCTAGGAACCCAACGGTCTAGCCATTAGGCTATCGGAGCTCTGTCGATGGAAGTCTTAAATATAATAAAAACAAAAAATGCACCTTGGTAATTATTGATTCAAACACTTTGAAATTTACAGGTCGAATAATTAAACTGACTCAGAATTTTTCTCCCTACATAAATAATCAATATTTGCAAAAGAGAAAAATTAAAAAAAAAAAGAAGAAATTTCAAATTAGAAACTAAAAGTATACATTGAAGATTTTCGTTCAGGCTGGGACTTGAACCCAGGGCCACTCGCTTGGAAGCCTAACACTCTAGCCATTAGTCTATGGGAGCTCTGTCGGTGGGAGTTTTAAATATAATAAAAACAAAAAATGCACCTTGGTAATTGTTTATTTAAACACTTTGAAATCTTCGTGTCGAAAAATTAAACTGACTCAGAATTTTCTTCCCTACATAAATAATCAATAATTGCAAAGGAAAGAAATTGAAAAAAAAAAGAATTTCCAATTAGAAAAGAAATATATACATTGAAGATATTCGCTCCGGCTGGGACTCGAACCCAGGCCACTCGCTTGGAAGACCAGCGGTCTAGCCATTAGGCTATCGGAGTTCTGTCGAGCGGAGTCTTACTGCCTGACTGATACTGCCTGACTGACAGACTGACTCACTGACTGACTGACTGACTGACTGACTGACTGACTGACTAACTGACTGACTGCTTGACTCTCTGACTGGCTATTTCACTGACTGACTGAATGACCAAATGACTGACTGACACTGACTGACCGACTGCTTGACTACCTGACTGACTGCTTGACTGACTAACTGACTGGACAGGACTGACCGACTGACTGACTGACAGACTGACTGAATAAGGATGACTGACAGACTGACTGAATAAGGCTGACTGACTGACTGACTGACAGACTGACTGAATAAGGCTGACCGACTGACTGACTGCCTGACTGACTGACTGACTGAATGACTGACTGACTGACTGACCGACCGAGACTGACTGACTGACTGAGACTGGACTGGACTGACTGACTGACTGACTGACTGAGACTGACTGACTGCTTTAGTGACTAACTGACTGCGCAGGACTGACCGACTGACTGACTGACTGCCTGACTGACTGACTGACTGAATGACTGACTGACTGAGACTAAATGACTGACTGGTTGACTGACTGGCTGAAGGACTAACTGACTGACTGAGTGACTGACTGACTGGACTGACTGACTGAGACTGAATGACTGAGTGCTTGACTGATTGACTGTCAGACTGACTGACTGACTTCGCAAAAGGGAAAAATAAAAAAAAAAGAATTATAAAATTAGAAAAAAATATTTGCATTTAAGATTTCCTTTCCGGCCGGGACTCGAACCCAGTACCACGCGCAAGGAACCCAACGGTCTAGCCATTAGGCTATCGGAGCTCTGTCGATGGAAGTCTTAAATATAATAAAAACAAAAAATGCACCTTGGTAATTATTGATTCAAACACTTTGAAATTTACAGGTCGAATAATTAAACTGACTCAGAATTTTTCTCCCTACATAAATAATCAATATTCGCAAGAGAGAAAAATTAAAAAAAAAAGAAGAAGAAATTTCAAATTAGAAACTAAAAGTATACATTGAAGATTTTCGTTCAGGCTGGGACTCGAACCCAGGGCCACTCGCTTGGAAGCCTAACACTCTAGCCATTAGTCTATGGGAGCTCTGTCGGTGGGAGTTTTAAATATAATAAAAACAAAAAATGCACCTTGGTAATTGTTTATTTAAACACTTTGAAATCTTCGTGTCGCAAAATTAAACTGACTCAGAATTATCTTCCCTACATAAATAATCAATAATTGCAAAGGAAAGAAATTGAAAAAAAAAGAATTTTCAAATTAGAAAAGAAATATATACATTGAAGATATTCGCTCCGGCTGGGACTCGAACCCAGGCCACTCGCTTGGAAGACCAGCGGTCTAGCCATTAGGCTATCGGAGTTCTGTCGAGCGGAGTCTTACTGCCTGACTGATACTGCCTGACTGACAGACTGACTCACTGACTGACTGATACTGACTGACTGACTCACTGACTGACCGAGACTGACGGACTAACTGCCTGACTGACTGAGACTGGACTGACTGACTGACTGACTGACTGACTGACTGACTAACTGACTGACTGAGACTGACTGACTGACTGCTCTCTCTCTGACTGGCTATTTCACTGACTGACTGAATGACTAAATGACTGACTGACACTGACTGACTGACTGCTTGACTACCAGACTGACTGCTTGACTGACTAACTGACTGGACAGGACTGACCGACTGACTGACTGACAGACTGACTGAATAAGGATGACTGACAGACTGACTGAATAAGGCTGACTGACTGACTGACTGACTGACTGACTGACAGACTGACTGAATAAGGATGACTGACAGACTGACTGAATAAGGCTGACCGACTGACTGACTGCCTGACTGACTGAATAAGGCTGACCGACTGACTGACTGCCTGACTGACTGACTGACTGAATGACTGACTGACTGACCGAGACTGACTGAATGACTGACTGACTGACTGACCGAGACTGACTGACTGACTGACTGAGACTGGACTGGACTGACTGACTGACTGACTGAGACTGACTGACTGCTTTAGTGACTAATTGACTGCACAGGACTGACCGACTGACTGACTGACTGACTGACTGAATGACTGACTGACTGAGACTAAATGACTGACTGCTTGACTGACTGGCTGAAGGACTAACTGACTGACTGAGTGACTGACTGACTGGACTGACTGACTGAGACTGAATGACTGAGTGCTTGACTGATTGACTGTCAGACTGACTGACTGACTTCGCAAAAGGGAAAAATAAAAAAAAAAGAATTATAAAATTAGAAAAAAATATTTGCATTTAAGATTTCCTTTCCGGCCGGGACTCGAACCCAGTACCACGCGCTAGGAACCCAACGGTCTAGCCATTAGGCTATCGGAGCTCTGTCGATGGAAGTCTTAAATATAATAAAAACAAAAAATGCACCTTGGTAGTTATTGATTCAAACACTTTGAAATTTACAGGTCGAATAATTAAACTGACTCAGAATTTTTCTCCCTACATAAATAATCAATATTCGCAAAAGAGAAAAATTAAAAAAAAAAGAAGAAATTTCAAATTAGAAACTAAAAGTATACATTGAAGATTTTCGTTCAGGCTGGGACTCGAACCCAGGGCCACTCGCTTGGAAGCCTAACACTCTAGCCATTAGTCTATGGGAGCTCTGTCGGTGGGAGTTTTAAATATAATAAAAACAAAAAATGCACCTTGGTAATTGTTTATTTAAACACTTTGAAATCTTCGTGTCGCAAAATTAAACTGACTCAGAATTATCTTCCCTACATAAATAATCAATAATTGCAAAGGAAAGAAATTGAAAAAAAAAAAGAATTTTCAAATTAGAAAAGAAATATATACATTGAAGATATTCGCTCCGGCTGGGACTCGAACCCAGGCCACTCGCTTGAAAGACCAGCGGTCTAGCCATTTGGCTATCGGAGTTCTGTCGAGCGGAGTCTTACTGCCTGACTGATACTGCCTGACTGACAGACTGACTCACTGACTGACTGATACTGACTGACTGACTCACTGACTGACCGAGACTGACGGACTAACTGCCTGACTGACTGAGACTGGACTGACTGACTGACTGACTGACTGACTGACTAACTGACTGACTGAGACTGACTGACTGACTGCTTGACTCTCTGACTGGCTATTTCACTGACTGACTGAATGACTAAATGACTGACTGACACTGACTGACTGACTGCTTGACTACCTGACTGACTGCTTGACTGACTAACTGACTGGACAGGACTGACCGACTGACTGACTGACAGACTGACTGAATAAGGATGACTGACAGACTGACTGAATAAGGCTGACTGACTGACTGACTGACAGACTGACTGACTGACTGACTGACAGACTGACTGAATAAGGATGACTGACAGACTGACTGAATAAGGCTGACCGACTGACTGACTGCCTGACTGACTGAATAAGGCTGACCGACTGACTGACTGCCTGACTGACTGACTGACTGAATGACTGACTGACTGACTGACCGAGACTGACTGAATGACTGACTGACTGACTGACCGAGACTGACTGACTGACTGACTGAGACTGGACTGGACTGACTGACTGACTGACTGACTGAGACTGACTGACTGCTTTAGTGACTAACTGACTGCACAGGACTGACCGACTGACTGACTGACTGACTGACTGAATGACTGACTGACTGAGACTAAATGACTGACTGCTTGACTGACTGGCTGAAGGACTAACTGACTGACTGAGTGACTGACTGACTGGACTGACTGACTGAGACTGAATGACTGAGTGCTTGACTGATTGACTGTCAGACTGACTGACTGACTTTGCAAAAGGGAAAAATAAAAAAAAAAGAATTATAAAATTAGAAAAAAATATTTGCATTTAAGATTTCCTTTCCGGCCGGGACTCGAACCCAGTACCACGCGCTAGGAACCCAACGGTCTAGCCATTAGGCTATCGGAGCTCTGTCGATGGAAGTCTTAAATATAATAAAAACAAAAAATGCACCTTGGTAATTATTGATTCAAACACTTTGAAATTTACAGGTCGAATAATTAAACTGACTCAGAATTTTTCTCCCTACATAAATAATCAATATTTGCAAAAGAGAAAAATTAAAAAAAAAAAGAAGAAATTTCAAATTAGAAACTAAAAGTATACATTGAAGATTTTCGTTCAGGCTGGGACTTGAACCCAGGGCCACTCGCTTGGAAGCCTAACACTCTAGCCATTAGTCTATGGGAGCTCTGTCGGTGGGAGTTTTAAATATAATAAAAACAAAAAATGCACCTTGGTAATTGTTTATTTAAACACTTTGAAATCTTCGTGTCGAAAAATTAAACTGACTCAGAATTTTCTTCCCTACATAAATAATCAATAATTGCAAAGGAAAGAAATTGAAAAAAAAAAGAATTTTCAAATTAGAAAAGAAATATATACATTGAAGATATTCGCTCCGGCTGGGACTCGAACCCAGGCCACTCGCTTGGAAGACCAGCGGTCTAGCCATTAGGCTATCGGAGTTCTGTCGAGCGGAGTCTTACTGCCTGACTGATACTGCCTGACTGACAGACTGACTCACTGACTGACTGACTGACTGACTGACTGACTGACTGACTGACTGACTAACTGACTGACTGCTTGACTCTCTGACTGGCTATTTCACTGACTGACTGACTGACTAACTGACTGACTGAGACTGACTGACTGACTGCTTGACTCTCTGACTGGCTATTTCACTGACTGACTGAATGACCAAATGACTGACTGACACTGACTGACCGACTGCTTGACTACCTGACTGACTGCTTGACTGACTAACTGACTGGACAGGACTGACCGACTGACTGACTGACAGACTGACTGAATAAGGATGACTGACAGACTGACTGAATAAGGCTGACTGACTGACTGACTGACAGACTGACTGAATAAGGCTGACCGACTGACTGACTGCCTGACTGACTGACTGACTGAATGACTGACTGACTGACTGACCGACCGAGACTGACTGACTGACTGACTGAGACTGGACTGGACTGACTGACTGACTGACTGACTGAGACTGACTGACTGCTTTAGTGACTAACTGACTGCACAGGACTGACCGACTGACTGACTGACTGCCTGACTGACTGACTGACTGAATGACTGACTGACTGAGACTAAATGACTGACTGGTTGACTGACTGGCTGAAGGACTAACTGACTGACTGAGTGACTGACTGACTGGACTGACTGACTGAGACTGAATGACTGAGTGCTTGACTGATTGACTGTCAGACTGACTGACTGACTTCGCAAAAGGGAAAAATAAAAAAAAAAGAATTATAAAATTAGAAAAAAATATTTGCATCTAAGATTTCCTTTCCGGCCGGGACTCGAACCCAGTACCACGCGCTAGGAACCCAACGGTCTAGCCATTAGGCTATCGGAGCTCTGTCGATGGAAGTCTTAAATATAATAAAAACAAAAAATGCACCTTGGTAATTATTGATTCAAACACTTTGAAATTTACAGGTCGAATAATTAAACTGACTCAGAATTTTTCTCCCTACATAAATAATCAATATTCGCAAGAGAGAAAAATTAAAAAAAAAAGAAGAAGAAATTTCAAATTAGAAACTAAAAGTATACATTGAAGATTTTCGTTCAGGCTGGGACTCGAACCCAGGGCCACTCGCTTGGAAGCCTAACACTCTAGCCATTAGTCTATGGGAGCTCTGTCGGTGGGAGTTTTAAATATAATAAAAACAAAAAATGCACCTTGGTAATTGTTTATTTAAACACTTTGAAATCTTCGTGTCGCAAAATTAAACTGACTCAGAATTATCTTCCCTACATAAATAATCAATAATTGCAAAGGAAAGAAATTGAAAAAAAAAAGAATTTTCAAATTAGAAAAGAAATATATACATTGAAGATATTCGCTCCGGCTGGGACTCGAACCCAGGCCACTCGCTTGGAAGACCAGCGGTCTAGCCATTAGGCTATCGGAGTTCTGTCGAGCGGAGTCTTACTGCCTGACTGATACTGCCTGACTGACAGACTGACTCACTGACTGACTGACTGACTCACTGACTGACCGAGACTGACGGACTAACTGCCTGACTGACTGAGACTGGACTGACTGACTGACTGACTGACTAACTGACTGACTGAGACTGACTGACTGACTGCTTGACTCTCTGACTGGCTATTTCACTGACTGACTGAATGACTAAATGACTGACTGACACTGACTGACTGACTGCTTGACTACCAGACTGACTGCTTGACTGACTAACTGACTGGACAGGACTGACCGACTGACTGACTGACAGACTGACTGAATAAGGATGACTGACAGACTGACTGAATAAGGCTGACTGACTGACTGACTGACAGACTGACTGACTGACTGACTGACAGACTGACTGAATAAGGATGACTGCCTGACTGACTGAATAAGGCTGACCGACTGACTGACTGCCTGACTGACTGACTGACTGAATGACTGACTGACTGACTGACCGAGACTGACTGAATGACTGACTGACTGACTGACCGAGACTGACTGACTGACTGACTGAGACTGGACTGGACTGACTGACTGACTGACTGACTGAGACTGACTGACTGCTTTAGTGACTAATTGACTGCACAGGACTGACCGACTGACTGACTGACTGACTGACTGAATGACTGACTGACTGAGACTAAATGACTGACTGCTTGACTGACTGGCTGAAGGACTAACTGACTGACTGAGTGACTGACTGACTGGACTGACTGACTGAGACTGAATGACTGAGTGCTTGACTGATTGACTGTCAGACTGACTGACTGACTTCGCAAAAGGGAAAAATAAAAAAAAAAGAATTATAAAATTAGAAAAAAATATTTGCATTTAAGATTTCCTTTCCGGCCGGGACTCGAACCCAGTACCACGCGCTAGGAACCCAACGGTCTAGCCATTAGGCTATCGGAGCTCTGTCGATGGAAGTCTTAAATATAATAAAAACAAAAAATGCACCTTGGTAGTTATTGATTCAAACACTTTGAAATTTACAGGTCGAATAATTAAACTGACTCAGAATTTTTCTCCCTACATAAATAATCAATATTCGCAAAAGAGAAAAATTTAAAAAAAAAGAAGAAATTTCAAATTAGAAACTAAAAGTATACATTGAAGATTTTCGTTCAGGCTGGGACTCGAACCCAGGGCCACTCGCTTGGAAGCCTAACACACTAGCCATTAGTCTATGGGAGCTCTGTCGGTGGGAGTTTTAAATATAATAAAAACAAAAAATGCACCTTGGTAATTGTTTATTTAAACACTTTGAAATCTTCGTGTCGCAAAATTAAACTGACTCAGAATTATCTTCCCTACATAAATAATCAATAATTGCAAAGGAAAGAAATTGAAAAAAAAAAGAATTTTCAAATTAGAAAAGAAATATATACATTGAAGATATTCGCTCCGGCTGGGACTCGAACCCAGGCCACTCGCTTGGAAGACCAGCGGTCTAGCCATTTGGCTATCGGAGTTCTGTCGAGCGGAGTCTTACTGCCTGACTGATACTGCCTGACTGACAGACTGACTCACTGACTGACTGATACTGACTGACTGACTCACTGACTGACCGAGACTGACGGACTAACTGCCTGACTGACTGAGACTGGACTGACTGACTGACTGACTGACTGACTGACTAACTGACTGACTGAGACTGACTGACTGACTGCTTGACTCTCTGACTGGCTATTTCACTGACTGACTGAATGACTAAATGACTGACTGACACTGACTGACTGACTGCTTGACTACCTGACTGACTGCTTGACTGACTAACTGACTGGACAGGACTGACCGACTGACTGACTGACAGACTGACTGAATAAGGATGACTGACAGACTGACTGAATAAGGCTGACTGACTGACTGACTGACAGACTGACTGACTGACTGACTGACAGACTGACTGAATAAGGATGACTGACAGACTGACTGAATAAGGCTGACCGACTGACTGGCTGCCTGACTGACTGAATAAGGCTGACCGACTGACTGACTGCCTGACTGACTGACTGACTGAATGACTGACTGACTGACTGACCGAGACTGACTGAATGACTGACTGACTGACTGACCGAGACTGACTGACTGACTGACTGAGACTGGACTGGACTGACTGACTGACTGACTGACTGAGACTGACTGACTGCTTTAGTGACTAACTGACTGCACAGGACTGACCGACTGACTGACTGACTGACTGACTGAATGACTGACTGACTGAGACTAAATGACTGACTGCTTGACTGACTGGCTGAAGGACTAACTGACTGACTGAGTGACTGACTGACTGGACTGACTGACTGAGACTGAATGACTGAGTGCTTGACTGATTGACTGTCAGACTGACTGACTGACTTCGCAAAAGGGAAAAATAAAAAAAAAAGAATTATAAAATTAGAAAAAAATATTTGCATTTAAGATTTCCTTTCCGGCCGGGACTCGAACCCAGTACCACGCGCTAGGAACCCAACGGTCTAGCCATTAGGCTATCGGAGCTCTGTCGATGGAAGTCTTAAATATAATAAAAACAAAAAATGCACCTTGGTAATTGTTTATTTAAACACTTTGAAATCTTCGTGTCGAAAAATTAAACTGACTCAGAATTTTCTTCCCTACATAAATAATCAATAATTGCAAAGGAAAGAAATTGAAAAAAAAAAGAATTTTCAAATTAGAAAAGAAATATATACATTGAAGATATTCGCTCCGGCTGGGACTCGAACCCAGGCCACTCGCTTGGAAGACCAGCGGTCTAGCCATTTGGCTATCGGAGTTCTGTCGAGCGGAGTCTTACTGCCTGACTGATACTGCCTGACTGACAGACTGACTCACTGACTGACTGATACTGACTGACTGACTCACTGACTGACCGAGACTGACGGACTAACTGCCTGACTGACTGAGACTGGACTGACTGACTGACTGACTGACTGACTGACTAACTGACTGACTGAGACTGACTGACTGACTGCTTGACTCTCTGACTGGCTATTTCACTGACTGACTGAATGACTAAATGACTGACTGACACTGACTGACTGACTGCTTGACTACCTGACTGACTGCTTGACTGACTAACTGACTGGACAGGACTGACCGACTGACTGACTGACAGACTGACTGAATAAGGATGACTGACAGACTGACTGAATAAGGCTGACTGACTGACTGACTGACAGACTGACTGACTGACTGACTGACAGACTGACTGAATAAGGATGACTGACAGACTGACTGAATAAGGCTGACCGACTGACTGGCTGCCTGACTGACTGAATAAGGCTGACCGACTGACTGACTGCCTGACTGACTGACTGACTGAATGACTGACTGACTGACTGACCGAGACTGACTGAATGACTGACTGACTGACTGACCGAGACTGACTGACTGACTGACTGAGACTGGACTGGACTGACTGACTGACTGACTGACTGAGACTGACTGACTGCTTTAGTGACTAACTGACTGCACAGGACTGACCGACTGACTGACTGACTGACTGACTGAATGACTGACTGACTGAGACTAAATGACTGACTGCTTGACTGACTGGCTGAAGGACTAACTGACTGACTGAGTGACTGACTGACTGGACTGACTGACTGAGACTGAATGACTGAGTGCTTGACTGATTGACTGTCAGACTGACTGACTGACTTCGCAAAAGGGAAAAATAAAAAAAAAAGAATTATAAAATTAGAAAAAAATATTTGCATTTAAGATTTCCTTTCCGGCCGGGACTCGAACCCAGTACCACGCGCTAGGAACCCAACGGTCTAGCCATTAGGCTATCGGAGCTCTGTCGATGGAAGTCTTAAATATAATAAAAACAAAAAATGCACCTTGGTAATTGTTTATTTAAACACTTTGAAATCTTCGTGTCGAAAAATTAAACTGACTCAGAATTTTTCTCCCTACATAAATAATCAATATTTGCAAAAGAGAAAAATTAAAAAAAAAAAGAAGAAATTTCAAATTAGAAACTAAAAGTATACATTGAAGATTTTCGTTCAGGCTGGGACTTGAACCCAGGGCCACTCGCTTGGAAGCCTAACACTCTAGCCATTAGTCTATGGGAGCTCTGTCGGTGGGAGTTTTAAATATAATAAAAACAAAAAATGCACCTTGGTAATTGTTTATTTAAACACTTTGAAATCTTCGTGTCGAAAAATTAAACTGACTCAGAATTTTCTTCCCTACATAAATAATCAATAATTGCAAAGGAAAGAAATTGAAAAAAAAAAGAATTTTCAAATTAGAAAAGAAATATATACATTGAAGATATTCGCTCCGGCTGGGACTCGAACCCAGGCCACTCGTTTGGAAGACCAGCGGTCTAGCCATTAGGCTATCGGAGTTCTGTCGAGCGGAGTCTTACTGCCTGACTGATACTGCCTGACTGACAGACTGACTCACTGACTGACTCACTGACTGACTGACTGACTAACTGACTGACTGCTTGACTCTCTGACTGGCTATTTCACTGACTGACTGACTGACTAACTGACTGACTGAGACTGACTGACTGACTGCTTGACTCTCTGACTGGCTATTTCACTGACTGACTGAATGACCAAATGACTGACTGACACTGACTGACCGACTGCTTGACTACCTGACTGACTGCTTGACTGACTAACTGACTGGACAGGACTGACCGACTGACTGACTGACAGACTGACTGAATAAGGATGACTGACAGACTGACTGAATAAGGCTGACTGACTGACTGACTGACAGACTGACTGAATAAGGCTGACCGACTGACTGACTGCCTGACTGACTGACTGACTGAATGACTGACTGACTGACTGACCGACCGAGACTGACTGACTGACTGACTGAGACTGGACTGGACTGACTGACTGACTGACTGACTGAGACTGACTGACTGCTTTAGTGACTAACTGACTGCACAGGACTGACCGACTGACTGACTGACTGCCTGACTGACTGACTGACTGAATGACTGACTGACTGAGACTAAATGACTGACTGGTTGACTGACTGGCTGAAGGACTAACTGACTGACTGAGTGACTGACTGACTGGACTGACTGACTGAGACTGAATGACTGAGTGCTTGACTGATTGACTGTCAGACTGACTGACTGACTTCGCAAAAGGGAAAAATAAAAAAAAAAGAATTATAAAATTAGAAAAAAATATTTGCATTTAAGATTTCCTTTCCGGCCGGGACTCGAACCCAGTACCACGCGCTAGGAACCCAACGGTCTAGCCATTAGGCTATCGGAGCTCTGTCGATGGAAGTCTTAAATATAATAAAAACAAAAAATGCACCTTGGTAATTATTGATTCAAACACTTTGAAATTTACAGGTCGAATAATTAAACTGACTCAGAATTTTTCTCCCTACATAAATAATCAATATTCGCAAGAGAGAAAAATTAAAAAAAAAAGAAGAAGAAATTTCAAATTAGAAACTAAAAGTATACATTGAAGATTTTCGTTCAGGCTGGGACTCGAACCCAGGGCCACTCGCTTGGAAGCCTAACACTCTAGCCATTAGTCTATGGGAGCTCTGTCGGTGGGAGTTTTAAATATAATAAAAACAAAAAATGCACCTTGGTAATTGTTTATTTAAACACTTTGAAATCTTCGTGTCGCAAAATTAAACTGACTCAGAATTATCTTCCCTACATAAATAATCAATAATTGCAAAGGAAAGAAATTGAAAAAAAAAAGAATTTTCAAATTAGAAAAGAAATATATACATTGAAGATATTCGCTCCGGCTGGGACTCGAACCCAGGCCACTCGCTTGGAAGACCAGCGGTCTAGCCATTAGGCTATCGGAGTTCTGTCGAGCGGAGTCTTACTGCCTGACTGATACTGCCTGACTGACAGACTGACTCACTGACTGACTGATACTGACTGACTGACTCACTGACTGACCGAGACTGACGGGCTAACTGCCTGACTGACTGAGACTGGACTGACTGACTGACTGACTGACTGACTGACTGACTAACTGACTGACTGAGACTGACTGACTGACTGCTTGACTCTCTGACTGGCTATTTCACTGACTGACTGAATGACTAAATGACTGACTGACACTGACTGACTGACTGCTTGACTACCTGACTGACTGCTTGACTGACTAACTGACTGGACAGGACTGACCGACTGACTGACTGACAGACTGACTGAATAAGGATGACTGACAGACTGACTGAATAAGGCTGACTGACTGACTGACTGACAGACTGACTGACTGACTGACTGACAGACTGACTGAATAAGGATGACTGACAGACTGACTGAATAAGGCTGACCGACTGACTGACTGCCTGACTGACTGAATAAGGCTGACCGACTGACTGACTGCCTGACTGACTGACTGACTGAATGACTGACTGACTGACTGACCGAGACTGACTGAATGACTGACTGACTGACTGACCGAGACTGACTGACTGACTGACGGAGACTGGACTGGACTGACTGACTGACTGACTGACTGAGACTGACTGACTGCTTTAGTGACTAATTGACTGCACAGGACTGACCGACTGACTGACTGACTGACTGACTGAATGACTGACTGACTGAGACTAAATGACTGACTGCTTGACTGACTGGCTGAAGGACTAACTGACTGACTGAGTGACTGACTGACTGGACTGACTGACTGAGACTGAATGACTGGACTGGACTGACTGACTGACTGACTGCTTTAGTGACTAACTGACTGCACAGGACTGACCGACTGACTGACTGACTGACTGCCTGACTGACTGACTGACTGAATGACTGACTGACTGAGACTAAATGACTGACTGCTTGACTGACTGGCTGAAGGACTAACTGACTGACTGAGTGACTGACTGACTGGACTGACTGACTGAGACTGAATGACTGAGTGCTTGACTGATTGACTGTCAGACTGACTGACTGACTTCGCAAAAGGGAAAAATAAAAAAAAAAGAATTATAAAATTAGAAAAAAATATTTGCATTTAAGATTTCCTTTCCGGCCGGGACTCGAACCCAGGCCACTTGCTTGGAAGATCAGCGGTCTAGCCATTAGGCTATCGGAGTTCTGTCGAGCGGAGTCTTACTGCCTGACTGATACTGCCTGACTGACAGACTGACTCACTGACTGACTGATACTGACTGACTGACTCACTGACTGACCGAGACTGACTGACTAACTGCCTGACTGACTGAGACTGGACTGACTGACTGACGGACTGACTGACTGACTAACTGACTGACTGAGACTGACTGACTGAGACTGACTGACTGAGACTGACTGACTGACTGCTTGACTCTCTGACTGGCTATTTCACTGACTGACTGAATGACTAAATGACTGACTGACACTGACTGACTGACTGCTTGACTGACTAACTGACTGGACAGGACTGACCGACTGACTGACTGACAGACTGACTGAATAAGGATGACTGACAGACTGACTGAATAAGGCTGACCGACTGACTGACTGCCTGACTGACTGAATGACTGACTGACTGACTGACCGAGACTGACTGACTGACTGACTGAGACTGGACTGGACTGACTGCACAGGACTGACCGACTGAGACTGACTGACTGCCTGACTGACTGACTGACTGAATGACTGACTGACTGAGACTAAATGACTGACTGCTTGACTGACTGGCTGAAGGACTAACTGACTGACTGAGTGACTGACTGACTGCTTTAGTGACTAACTGACTGCACAGGACTGACCGACTGACTGACTGACTGCCTGACTGACTGACTGACTGAATGACTGACTGACTGAGACTAAATGACTGACTGCTTGACTGACTGGCTGAAGGACTAACTGACTGACTGACTGACTGACTGACTGGACTGACTGACTGAGACTGAATGACTGAGTGCTTGACTGATTGACTGTCAGACTGACTGACTGACTTCGCAAAAGGGAAAAATAAAAAATAAAGAATTATAAAATTAGAAAAAAATATTTGCATTTAAGATTTCCTTTCCGGCCGGGACTCGAACCCAGTACCACGCGCTTGGAACCCAACGGTCTAGCCATTAGGCTATCGGAGCTCTGTCGATGGAAGTCTTAAATATAATAAAAACAAAAAATGCACCTTGGTAATTATTGATTCAAACACTTTGAAATTTACAGGTCGAATAATTAAACTGACTCAGAATTTTTCTCCCTACATAAATAATCAATATTCGCAAAAGAGAAAAATTAAAAAAAGAAGAAGAAATTTCAAATTAGAAACTAAAAGTATACATTGAAGATTTTCGTTCAGCCTGGGACTCGAACCCAGGGCCACTCGCTTGGAAGCCTAACACTCTAGCCATTAGTCTATGGGAGCTCTGTCGGTGGGAGTTTTAAATATAATAAAAACAAAAAATGCACCTTGGTAATTGTTTATTTAAACACTTTGAAATCTTCGTGTCGAAAAATTAAACTGACTCAGAATTTTCTTCCCAACATAAATAATCAATAATTGCAAAGGAAAGAAATTGAAAAAAAAAAAGAATTTTCAAATTAGAAAAGAAATATATACATTGAAGATATTCGCTCCGGCTGGGACTCGAACCCAGGCCACTCGCTTGGAAGACCAGCGGTCTAGCCATTAGGCTATCGGAGTTCTGTCGAGCGGAGTCTTACTGCCTGACTGATACTGCCTGACTGACAGACTGACTCACTGACTGACTGATACTGACTGACTGACTCACTGACTGACCGAGACTGACTGACTAACTGCCTGACTGACTGAGACTGGACTGACTGACTGACTGACTAACTGACTGACTGAGACTGACTGACTGACTGACTGACTGCTTGACTCTCTGACTGGCTATTTCACTGACTGACTGAATGACTAAATGACTGACTGACACTGACTGACTGACTGCTTGACTACCTGACTGACTGCTTGACTGACTAACTGACTGGACAGGACTGACCGACTGACTGACTGACAGACTGACTGAATAAGGATGACTGACAGACTGACTGAATAAGGCTGACTGACTGACTGACTGACAGACTGACTGAATAAGGCTGACCGACTGACTGACTGCCTGACTGACTGACTGACTGACTGAATGACTGACTGACTGTCTGACCGAGACTGACTGACTGACTGACTGAGACTGGACTGGACTGACTGACTGACTGAGACTGACTGACTGCTTTAGTGACTAACTGACTGCACAGGACTGACCGACTGACTGACTGACTGACTGCCTGACTGACTGAATGACTGACTGACTGAGACTAAATGGCTGACTGCTTGACTGACTGGCTGAAGGACTAACTGACTGACTGAGTGACTGACTAACTGAGACTGAATGACTGAGTGCTTGACTGATTGACTGTCAGATTGACTGACTGACTTCGCAAGAGGGAAAAATAAAAAAAAAATAATTATTAAATTAGAAAAAAATATTTGCATTTAAGATTTCCTTTCCGGCCGGGACTCGAACCCAGTACCACGCGCTTGGAACCCAACGGTCTAGCCATTAGGCTATCGGAGCTCTGTCGATGGAAGTCTTAAATATAATAAAAACAAAAAATGCACCTTGGTAATTATTGATTCAAACACTTTGAAATTTACAGGTCGAATAATTAAACTGACTCAGAATTTTTCTCCCTACATAAATAATCAATATTCGCAAAAGAGAAAAATTAAAAAAAAAGAAGAAATTTCAAATTAGAAACTAAAAGTATACATTGAAGATTTTCGTTCAGGCTGGGACTCGAACCCAGGGCCACTCGCTTGGAAGCCTAACACTCTAGCCATTAGTCTATGGGAGCTCTGTCGGTGGGAGTTTTAAATATAATAAAAACAAAAAATGCACCTTGGTAATTGTTTATTTAAACACTTTGAAATCTTCGTGTCGCAAAATTAAACTGACTCAGAATTATCTTCCCTACATAAATAATCAATAATTGCAAAGGAAAGAAATTGAAAAAAAAAAGAATTTTCAAATTAGAAAAGAAATATATACATTGAAGATATTCGCTCCGGCTGGGACTCGAACCCAGGCCACTCGTTTGGAAGACCAGCGGTCTAGCCATTAGGCTATCGGAGTTCTGTCGAGCGGAGTCTTACTGCCAGACTGATACTGCCTGACTGACAGACTGACTCACTGACTGACTGATACTGACTGACTGACTCACTGACTGACCGAGACTGACGGACTAACTGCCTGACTGACTGAGACTGGACTGACTGACTGACTAACTGACTGACTGAGACTGACTGACTGACTGCTTGACTCTCTGACTGGCTATTTCACTGACTGACTGAATGACTAAATGACTGACTGACACTGACTGACTGACTGCTTGACTACCTGACTGACTGCTTGACTGACTAACTGACTGGACAGGACTGACCGACTGACTGACTGACAGACTGACTGAATAAGGATGACTGACAGACTGACTGAATAAGGCTGACTGACTGACTGACTGACAGACTGACTGACTGACTGACTGACAGACTGACTGAATAAGGATGACTGACAGACTGACTGAATAAGGCTGACCGACTGACTGACTGCCTGACTGACTGAATAAGGCTGACCGACTGACTGACTGCCTGACTGACTGACTGACTGAATGACTGACTGACTGACTGACCGAGACTGACTGAATGACTGACTGACTGACTGACCGAGACTGACTGACTGACTGACTGAGACTGGACTGGACTGACTGACTGACTGACTGACTGAGACTGACTGACTGCTTTAGTGACTAATTGACTGCACAGGACTGACCGACTGACTGACTGACTGACTGACTGAATGACTGACTGACTGAGACTAAATGACTGACTGCTTGACTGACTGGCTGAAGGACTAACTGACTGACTGAGTGACTGACTGACTGGACTGACTGACTGAGACTGAATGACTGAGTGCTTGACTGATTGACTGTCAGACTGACTGACTGACTTCGCAAAAGGGAAAAATAAAAAAAAAAGAATTATAAAATTAGAAAAAAATATTTGCATTTAAGATTTCCTTTCCGGCCGGGACTCGAACCCAGTACCACGCGCTAGGAACCCAACAGTCTAGCCATTAGGCTATCGGAGCTCTGTCGATGGAAGTCTTAAATATAATAAAAACAAAAAATGCACCTTGGTAATTATTGATTCAAACACTTTGAAATTTACAGGTCGAATAATTAAACTGACTCAGAATTTTTCTCCCTACATAAATAATCAATATTCGCAAAAGAGAAAAATTAAAAAAAAAGAAGAAATTTCAAATTAGAAACTAAAAGTATACATTGAAGATTTTCGTTCAGGCTGGGACTCGAACCCAGGGCCACTCGCTTGGAAGCCTAACACTCTAGCCATTAGTCTATGGGAGCTCTGTCGGTGGGAGTTTTAAATATAATAAAAACAAAAAATGCACCTTGGTAATTGTTTATTTAAACACTTTGAAATCTTCGTGTCGCAAAATTAAACTGACTCAGAATTATCTTCCCTACATAAATAATCAATAATTGCAAAGGAAAGAAATTGAAAAAAAAAAGAATTTTCAAATTAGAAAAGAAATATATACATTGAAGATATTCGCTCCGGCTGGGACTCGAACCCAGGCCACTCGCTTGGAAGACCAGCGGTCTAGCCATTAGGCTATCGGAGTTCTGTCGAGCGGAGTCTTACTGCCTGACTGATACTGCCTGACTGACAGACTGACTCACTGACTGACTGATACTGACTGACTGACTCACTGACTGACCGAGACTGACGGACTAACTGCCTGACTGACTGAGACTGGACTGACTGACTGACTGACTGACTGACTAACTGACTGACTGAGACTGACTGACTGACTGCTTGACTCTCTGACTGGCTATTTCACTGACTGACTGAATGACTAAATGACTGACTGACACTGACTGACTGACTGCTTGACTACCTGACTGACTGCTTGACTGACTAACTGACTGGACAGGACTGACCGACTGACTGACTGACAGACTGACTGAATAAGGATGACTGACAGACTGACTGAATAAGGCTGACTGACTGACTGACTGACAGACTGACTGACTGACTGACTGACAGACTGACTGAATAAGGATGACTGACAGACTGACTGAATAAGGCTGACCGACTGACTGACTGCCTGACTGACTGAATAAGGCTGACCGACTGACTGACTGCCTGACTGACTGACTGACTGAATGACTGACTGACTGACTGACCGAGACTGACTGAATGACTGACTGACTGACTGACTGACCGAGACTGACTGACTGACTGACTGAGACTGGACTGGACTGACTGACTGACTGACTGACTGAGACTGACTGACTGCTTTAGTGACTAACTGACTGCACAGGACTGACCGACTGACTGACTGACTGACTGACTGAATGACTGACTGACTGAGACTAAATGACTGACTGCTTGACTGACTGGCTGAAGGACTAACTGACTGACTGAGTGACTGACTGACTGGACTGACTGACTGAGACTGAATGACTGAGTGCTTGACTGATTGACTGTCAGACTGACTGACTGACTTCGCAAAAGGGAAAAATAAAAAAAAAAGAATTATAAAATTAGAAAAAAATATTTGCATTTAAGATTTCCTTTCCGGCTGGGATTTGAACCCAGGGCGACTCTCATGGAAGCCCAACGCTCTCGCCAATATACTATCGGATCTCTGTTGATAGGTGTCTTAATTATAATAAAAACAAAAAATGCACCTTAGTAATTATTGATCTAAAATCTTTGAAATCTAAAGGTCGAATGATTAAACCGACTCAGAATTTTCTTCCGTACATAAATAATCCATATTTGCAAAAGAAAGAAATTGAAAAAAAAAAGAATCTTCAAATTAGAAGAGAAATATATACATGGAAGATTTTCCTTCCGGCCGGGACTCGAACCCAGTACCACGCGCTTGGAACCCAACGGTCTAGCCATTAGGCTATCGGAGCTCTGTCGATGGAAGTCTTAAATATAATAAAAACAAAAAATGCACCTTGGTAATTATTGATTCAAACACTTTGAAATTTACAGGTCGAATAATTAAACTGACTCAGAATTTTTCTCCCTACATAAATAATCAATATTCGCAAAAGAGAAAAATTAAAAAAAAAAAGAAGAAATTTCAAATTAGAAACTAAAAGTATACATTGAAGATTTTCGTTCAGGCTGGGACTCGAACCCATGGCCACTCGCTTGGAAGCCTAACACTCTAGCCATTAGTCTATGGGAGCTCTGTCGGTGGGAGTTTTAAATATAATAAAAACAAAAAATGCACCTTGGTAATTGTTTATTTAAACACTTTGAAATCTTCGTGTCGAAAAATTAAACTGACTCAGAATTTCCTTCCCTACATAAATAATCAATAATTGCAAAGGAAAGAAATTGAAAAAAAAAAGAATTTTCAAATTAGAAAAGAAATATATACATTGAAGATATTCGCTCCGGCTGGGACTCGAACCCAGGCCACTTGCTTGGAAGACCAGCGGTCTAGCCATTAGGCTATCGGAGTTCTGTCGAGCGGAGTCTTACTGCCTGACTGATACTGCCTGACTGACAGACTGACTCAATGACTGACAGACTGACTGACTGACTGACTGACTGACTGACTGACTGCTTGACTCTCTGACTGGCTATTTCACTGACTGACTGACTGACTAACTGACTGACTGAGACTGACTGACTGACTGCTTGACTCTCTGACTGGCTATTTCACTGACTGACTGAATGACCAAATGACTGACTGACACTGACTGACCGACTGCTTGACTACCTGACTGACTAAGTGACTGGACAGGACTGACCGACTGACTGACTGACAGACTGACTGAATAAGGATGACTGACAGACTGACTGAATAAGGCTGACTGACTGACTGACTGACAGACTGACTGAATAAGGCTGACCGACTGACTGACTGCCTGACTGACTGACTGACTGAATGACTGACTGACTGACTGACCGAGACACCGAGACTGACTGACTGAATGACTGAGACTGGACTGGACTGACTGACTG
Source organism: Uloborus diversus (assembly GCF_026930045.1). Lineage (NCBI taxonomy): Eukaryota > Metazoa > Arthropoda > Arachnida > Araneae > Uloboridae > Uloborus > Uloborus diversus. Next base: position 73,136 of record NW_026558265.1, read on the forward strand.
ACTGACTGCTTTAGTGACTAACTGACTGCACAGGACTGACCGACTGACTGACTGACTGACTGCCTGACTGACTGACTGACTGAATGACTGACTGACTGAGACAAAATGACTGACTGCTTGACTGACTGGCTGAAGGACTAACTGACTGACTGAGTGACTGACTGACTGGACTGACTGACTGAGACTGAATGACTGAGTGCTTGACTGATTGACTGTCAGACTGACTGAATGACTTCGCAAAAGGGAAAAATAAAAAAAAAAGAATTATAAAATTAGAAAAAAATATTTGCATTTAAGATTTCCTTTCCGGCCGGCACTCGAACCCAGTACCACGCGCTAGGAACCCAACGGTCTAGTCATTAGGCTATCGTAGCTCTGTCTAAAAGTATACATTGAAGATTTTCGTTCAGGCTGGGACTCGAACCCAGGGCCACTCGCTTGGAAGCCTAACACTCTAGCCATTAGTCTATGGGAGCTCTGTCGGTGGGAGTTTTAAATATAATAAAAGCAAAAAATGCACCTTGGTAATTGTTTATTTAAACACTTTGAAATCTTCGTGTCGAAAAATTAAACTGACTCAGAATTTTCTTCCCTACATAAATAATCAATAATTGCAAAGGAAAGAAATTGAAAAAAAAAGAATTTTCAAATTAGAAAAGAAATATATACATTGAAGATATTCGCTCCGGCTGGGACTCGAACCCAGGCCACTCGCTTGGAAGACCAGCGGTCTAGCCATTAGGCTATCAGAGTTCTGTCGAGCGGAGTCTTACTGCCTGACTGATACTGCTTGACTGACAGACTGACTCACTGACTGACTGATACTGACTGACTGACTCACTGACTAACCGAGACTGACTGACTAACTGCCTGACTGACTGAGACTGGACTGACTGACTGACTGACTGACTGACTAACTGACTGACTGAGACTGACTGACTGACTGCTTGACTCTCTGACTGGCTATTTCACTGACTGACTGAATGACTAAATGACTGACTGACACTGACTGACTGACTGCTTGACTACCTGCTGACTGCTTGACTGACTAACTGACTGGACAGGACTGACCGACTGACTGACTGACAGACTGACTGAATAAGGATGACTGACAGACTGACTGAATAAGGCTGACTGACTGACTGACTGACAGACTGACTGAATAAGGCTGACCGACTGACTGACTGCCTGACTGACTGACTGACTGAATGACTGACTGACTGACTGACCGAGACTGACTGACTGACTGACTGAGACTGGACTGGACTGACTGACTGACTGACTGACTGAGACTGACTGACTGCTTTAGTGACTAACTGACTGCACAGGACTGACCGACTGACTGACTGACTGACTGCCTGACTGACTGACTGACTGAATGACTGACTGACTGAGACTAAATGACTGACTGCTTGACTGACTGGCTGAAGGACTAACTGACTGACTGAGACTGAATGACTGAGTGCTTGACTGATTGACTGTCAGACTGACTGACTGACTTCGCAAAAGGGAAAAATAAAAAAAAATAATTATAAAATTAGAAAAAAATATTTGCATTTAAGATTTCCTTTCCGGCCGGGACTCGAACCCAGTACCACGCGCTTGGAACCCAACGGTCTAGCCATTAGGCTATCGGAGCTCTGTCGATGGAAGTCTTAAATATAATAAAAACAAAAAATGCACCTTGGTAATTATTGATTCAAACAGTTTGAAATTTACAGGTCGAATAATTAAACTGACTGAGAATTTTTCTCCCTACATAAATAATCAATATTCGCAAAAGAGAAAAATTAAAAAAAAAGAAGAAATTTCAAATTAGAAACTAAAAGTATACATTGAAGATTTTCGTTCAGGCTGGGACTCGAACCCAGGGCCACTCGCTTGGAAGCCTAACACTCTAGCCATTAGTCTATTGGAGCTCTGTCGGTGGGAGTTTTAAATATAATAAAAACAAAAAATGCACCTTGGTAATTGTTTATTTAAACACTTTGAAATCTTCGTGTCGAAAAATTAAACTGACTCAGAATTTTCTTCCCTACATAAATAATCAATAATTGCAAAGGAAAGAAATTGAAAAAAAAAGAATTTTCAAATTAGAAAAGAAATATATACATTGAAGATATTCGCTCCGGCTGGGACTCGAACCCAGGCCACTCGCTTGGAAGACCAGCGGTCTAGCCATTAGGCTATCAGAGTTCTGTCGAGCGGAGTCTTACTGCCTGACTGATACTGCTTGACTGACAGACTGACTCACTGACTGACTGATACTGACTGACTGACTCACTGACTAACCGAGACTGACTGACTAACTGCCTGACTGACTGAGACTGGACTGACTGACTGACTGACTGACTGACTAACTGACTGACTGAGACTGACTGACTGACTGCTTGACTCTCTGACTGGCTATTTCACTGACTGACTGAATGACTAAATGACTGACTGACACTGACTGACTGACTGCTTGACTACCTGCTGACTGCTTGACTGACTAACTGACTGGACAGGACTGACCGACTGACTGACTGACAGACTGACTGAATAAGGCTGACTGACTGACTGACTGACAGACTGACTGAATAAGGCTGACCGACTGACTGACTGCCTGACTGACTGACTGACTGAATGACTGACTGACTGACTGACCGAGACTGACTGACTGACTGACTGAGACTGGACTGGACTGACTGACTGACTGACTGACTGAGACTGACTGACTGCTTTAGTGACTAACTGACTGCACAGGACTGACCGACTGACTGACTGACTGACTGCCTGACTGACTGACTGACTGAATGACTGACTGACTGAGACTAAATGACTGACTGCTTGACTGACTGGCTGAAGGACTAACTGACTGACTGAGACTGAATGACTGAGTGCTTGACTGATTGACTGTCAGACTGACTGACTGACTTCGCAAAAGGGAAAAATAAAAAAAAATAATTATAAAATTAGAAAAAAAATATTTGCATTTAAGATTTCCTTTCCGGCCGGGACTCGAACCCAGTACCACGCGCTTGGAACCCAACGGTCTAGCCATTAGGCTATCGGAGCTCTGTCGATGGAAGTCTTAAATATAATAAAAACAAAAAATGCACCTTGGTAATTATTGATTCAAACAGTTTGAAATTTACAGGTCGAATAATTAAACTGACTGAGAATTTTTCTCCCTACATAAATAATCAATATTCGCAAAAGAGAAAAATTAAAAAAAAAGAAGAAATTTCAAATTAGAAACTAAAAGTATACATTGAAGATTTTCGTTCAGGCTGGGACTCGAACCCAGGGCCACTCGCTTGGAAGCCTAACACTCTAGCCATTAGTCTATTGGAGCTCTGTCGGTGGGAGTTTTAAATATAATAAAAACAAAAAATGCACCTTGGTAATTGTTTATTTAAACACTTTGAAATCTTCGTGTCGAAAAATTAAACTGACTCAGAATTTTCTTCCCTACATAAATAATCAATAATTGCAAAGGAAAGAAATTGAAAAAAAAAAGAATTTTCAAATTAGAAAAGAAATATATACATTGAAGATATTCGCTCCGGCTGGGACTCGAACCCAGGCCACTCGCTTGGAAGACCAGCGGTCTAGCCATTAGGCTATCAGAGTTCTGTCGAGCGGAGTCTTACTGCCTGACTGATACTGCTTGACTGACAGACTGACTCACTGACTGACTGATACTGACTGACTGACTCACTGACTGACCGAGACTGACTGACTAACTGCCTGACTGACTGAGACTGGACTGACTGACTGACTGACTGACTGACTGACTAACTGACTGACTGAGACTGACTGACTGACTGCTTGACTCTCTGACTGGCTATTTCACTGACTGACTGAATGACTAAATGACTGACTGACACTGACTGACTGACTGCTTGACTACCTGACTGACTGCTTGACTGACTAACTGACTGGACAGGACTGACCGACTGACTGACTGACAGACTGACTGAATAAGGATGACTGACAGACTGACTGAATAAGGCTGACTGACTGACTGACTGACAGACTGACTGAATAAGGCTGACCGACTGACTGACTGCCTGACTGACTGACTGACTGAATGACTGACTGACTGACTGACCGAGACTGACTGACTGACTGACTGAGACTGGACTGGACTGACTGACTGACTGACTGACTGAGACTGAGTGACTGCTTTAGTGACTAACTGACTGCACAGGACTGACCGACTGACTGACTGACTGACTGCCTGACTGACTGACTGACTGAATGACTGACTGACTGAGACTAAATGACTGACTGCTTGACTGACTGGCTGAAGGACTAACTGACTGACTGAGTGACTGACTGACTGGACTGACTGACTGAGACTGAATGACTGAGTGCTTGACTGATTGACTGTCAGACTGACTGACTGACTTCGCAAAAGGGAAAAATAAAAAAAAATAATTATAAAATTAGAAAAAAATATTTGCATTTAAGATTTCCTTTCCGGCCGGGACTCGAACCCAGTACCACGCGCTTGGAACCCAACGGTCTAGCCATTAGGCTATCGGAGCTCTGTCGATGGAAGTCTTAAATATAATAAAAACAAAAAATGCACCTTGGTAATTATTGATTCAAACACTTTGAAATTTACAGGTCGAATAATTAAACTGACTCAGAATTTTTCTCCCTACATAAATAATCAATATTCGCAAAAGAGAAAAATTAAAAAAAAAAGAAGAAATTTCAAATTAGAAACTAAAAGTATACATTGAAGATTTTCGTTCAGGCTGGGACTCGAACCCAGGGCCACTCGCTTGGAAGCCTAACACTCTAGCCATTAGTCTATGGGAGCTCTGTCGGTGGGAGTTTTAAATATAATAAAAACAAAAAATGCACCTTGGTAATTGTTTATTTAAACACTTTGAAATCTTCGTGTCGAAAAATTAAACTGACTCAGAATTTTCTTCCCTACATAAATAATCAATAATTGCAAAGGAAAGAAATTGAAAAAAAAAGAATTTTCAAATTAGAAAAGAAATATATACATTGAAGATATTCGCTCCGGCTGGGACTCGAACCCAGGCCACTCGCTTGGAAGACCAGCGGTCTAGCCATTAGGCTATCGGAGTTCTGTCGAGCGGAGTCTTACTGCCTGACTGATACTGCTTGACTGACAGACTGACTCACTGACTGACTGATACTGACTGACTGACTCACTGACTGACCGAGACTGACTGACTAACTGCCTGACTGACTGAGACTGGACTGACTGACTGACTGACTGACTGACTGACTAACTGACTGACTGAGACTGACTGACTGACTGCTTGACTCTCTGACTGGCTATTTCACTGACTGACTGAATGACTAAATGACTGACTGACACTGACTGACTGACTGCTTGACTACCTGACTGACTGCTTGACTGACTAACTGACTGGACAGGACTGACCGACTGACTGACTGACAGACTGACTGAATAAGGATGACTGACAGACTGACTGAATAAGGCTGACTGACTGACTGACTGACAGACTGACTGAATAAGGCTGACCGACTGACTGACTGCCTGACTGACTGACTGACTGAATGACTGACTGACTGACTGACCGAGACTGACTGACTGACTGACTGAGACTGGACTGGACTGACTGACTGACTGACTGACTGAGACTGACTGACTGCTTTAGTGACTAACTGACTGCACAGGACTGACCGACTGACTGACTGACTGACTGCCTGACTGACTGACTGACTGAATGACTGACTGACTGAGACTAAATGACTGACTGCTTGACTGACTGGCTGAAGGACTAACTGACTGACTGAGTGACTGACTGACTGGACTGACTGACTGAGACTGAATGACTGAGTGCTTGACTGATTGACTGTCAGACTGACTGACTGACTTCGCAAAAGGGAAAAATAAAAAAAAAGAATTATAAAATTAGAAAAAAATATTTGCATTTAAGATTTCCTTTCCGGCCGGGACTCGAACCCAGTACCACGCGCTAGGAACCCAACGGTCTAGCCATTAGGCTATCGGAGCTCTGTCGACGGAAGTCTTAAATATAATAAAAACAAAAAATGCACCTTGGTAATTATTGATTCAAACACTTTGAAATTTACAGGTCGAATAATTAAACTGACTCAGAATTTTTCTCCCTACATAAATAATCAATATTCGCAAAAGAGAAAAATAAAAAAAAAAGAAGAAGAAATTTCAAATTAGAAACTAAAAGTATACATTGAAGATTTTCGTTCAGGCTGGGACTCGAACCCAGGGCCACTCGCTTGGAAGCCTAACACTCTAGCCATTAGTCTATGGGAGCTCTGTCGGTGGGAGTTTTAAATATAATAAAAACAAAAAATGCACCTTGGTAATTGTTTAGTTAAACACTTTGAAAACTTCGTGTCGAAAAATTAAACTGACTCAGAATTTTCTTCCCTACATAAATAATCAATAATTGCAAAGGAAAGAAATTGAAAAAAAAAAGAATTTTCAAATTAGAAAAGAAATATATACATTGAAGATATTCGCTCCGGCTGGGACTCGAACCCAGGCCACTCGCTTGGAAGACCAGCGGTCTAGCCATTAGGCTATCGGAGTTCTGTCGAGCGGAGTCTTACTGCCTGACTGATACTGCCTGACTGACAGACTGACTCACTGACTGACTGATACTGACTGACTGACTCACTGACTGACCGAGACTGACTGACTAACTGCCTGACTGACTGAGACTGGACTGACTGACTGACTGACTGACTGACTGACTAACTGACTGACTGAGACTGACTGACTGACTGCTTGACTCTCTGACTGGCTATTTCACTGACTGACTGAATGACTAAATGACTGACTGACACTGACTGACTGACTGCTTGACTACCTGATTGAATGCTTGACTGACTAACTGACTGGACAGGACTGACCGACTGACTGACTGACAGACTGACTGAATAAGGATGACTGACAGACTGACTGAATAAGGCTGACTGACTGACTGACTGACAGACTGACTGAATAAGGCTGACCGACTGACTGACTGCCTGACTGACTGACTGACTGAATGACTGACTGCCTGACTGACTGACTGACTGAATGACTGACTGACTGACTGACCGAGACTGACTGACTGACTGAGACTGGACTGGACTGACTGACTGACTGACTGACTGAGACTGACTGACTGCTTTAGTGACTAACTGACTGCACAGGACTGACCGACTGACTGACTGACTGACTGCCTGACTGACTGACTGACTGAATGACTGACTGACTGAGACTAAATGACTGACTGCTTGAATGACTGGCTGAAGGACTAACTGACTGACTCAGTGACTGACTGACTGGACTGACTGACTGAGACTGAATGACTGAGTGCTTGACTGATTGACTGTCAGACTGACTGACTGACTTCGCAAAAGGGAAAAATAAAAAAAAAAGAATTATAAAATTAGTAAAAAATATTTGCATTTAAGATTTCCTTTCCGGCCGGGACTCGAACCCAGTACCACGCGCTAGGAACCCAACGGTCTAGCCATTAGGCTACCGGAGCTCTGTCGATGGAAGTCTTAAATATAATAAAAACAAAAAATGCACCTTGGTAATTATTGATTCAAACACTTTGAAATTTACAGGTCGAATAATTAAACTGACTCAGAATTTTTCTCCATACATAAATAATCAATATTCGCAAAAGAGAAAAATTAAAAAAAAAAGAAGAAGAAATTTCAAATTAGAAACTAAAAGTATACATTGAAGATTTTAGTTCAGGCTGGGACTCGAACCCAGGGCCACTCGCTTGGTAGCCTAACACTCTAGCCATTAGTCTATGGGAGCTCTGTCGGTGGGAGTTTTAAATATAATAAAAACAAAAAATGCACCTTGGTAATTGTTTATTTAAACACTTTGAAATCTTCGTGTCGAAAAATTAAACTGACTCAGAATTTTCTTCCCTACATAAATAATCAATAATTGCAAAGGAAAGAAATTGAAAAAAAAAAGAATTTTCAACTTAGAAAAGAAATATATACATTGAAGATATTCACTCCGGCTGGGACTCGAACCCAGGCCACTCGCTTGGAAGACCAGCGGTCTAGCCATTAGGCTATCGGAGTTCTGTCGAGCGGAGTCTTACTGCCTGACTGATACTGCCTGACTGACAGACTGACTCACTGACTGACTGATACTGACTGACTGACTCACTGACTGACCGAGACTGACTGACTAACTGCCTGACTGACTGAGACTGGACTGACTGACTGCTTGACTCTCTGCCTGGCTATTTCACTGACTGACTGAATGACTAAATGACTGACTGACACTGACTGACTGACTGCTTGACTACCTGACTGACTGCTTGACTGACTAACTGACTGGACAGGACTGACCGACTGACTGACTGACAGACTGACTGAATAAGGATGACTGACAGACTGACTGAATAAGGCTGACTGACTGACTGACTGAGAGACTGACTGAATAAGGCTGACCGACTGACTGACTGCCTGACTGACTGACTGACTGACTGACTGACTGACTGACTGACTGACCGAGACTGACTGACTGACTGACTGAGACTGGACTGGACTGACTGACTGAGACTTACTGACTGCTTTAGTGACTAACTGACTGCACAGGACTGACCGACTGACTGACTGACTGACTGCCTGACTGACTGACTGACTGCCTGACTGACTGACTGACTGAATGACTGACTGCTTGACTGCCTGGCTGAAGGAATAACTGACTGACTGAGTGACTGACTGACTGGACTGACTGACTGAGACTGAATGACTGAGTGCTTGACTGATTGACTGTCAGACTGACTGACTGACTTCGCAAAAGGGAAAAATAAAAAAAAAAGAATTATAAAATTAGAAAAAAATATTTGCATTTAAGATTTCCTTTCCGGCCGGGACTCGAACCCAGTACCACGCGCTAGGAACCCAACGGTCTAGCCATTAGGCTATCGGAGCTCTGTCGATGGAAGTCTTAAATATAATAAAAACAAAAAATGCACCTTGGTAATTATTGATTCAAACACTTTGAAATTTACAGGTCGAATAATTAAACTGACTCAGAATTTTTCTCCCTACATAAATAATCAATATTCGCAAAAGAGAAAAATTAAAAAAAAAAGAATAAGAAATTTCTTATTAGAAACAAAAAGTATACATTGAAGATTTTCGTTCAGGCTGGGACTCGAACCCAGGGCCATTCGCTTGGAAGCCTAACACTCTAGCCATTAGTCTATGGGAGCTCTGTCGGTGGGAGTTTTAAATATAATAAAAACAAAAAAAGCACCTTGGTAATTGTTTATTTAAACACTTTGAAATCTTTGTGTCGAAAAATTAAACTGACTCAGAATTTTCTTCCCTACATAAATAATCAATAATTGTAAAGGAAAGAAATTGAAGAAAAAAAAGAATTTTCAAATTAGAAAAGAAATATATACATTGAAGATATTCGCTCCGGCTGGGACTCTAACCCAGGCCACTCGCTTGGAAGACCAGCGGTCTAGCCATTAGGCTATCGGAGTTCTGTCGAGCGGAGTCTTACTGCCTGACTGATACTGCCTGACTGACAGACTGACTCACTGACTGACTGATACTGACTGACTGACTCACTGACTGACCGAGACTGACTGACTAACTGCCTGACTGACTGAGACTGGACTGACTGACTGCTTGACTCTCTGACTGGCTATTTCACTGACTGACTGAATGACTAAATGACTGACTGACACTGACTGACTGACTGCTTGACTACCTGACTGACTGCTTGACTGACTAACTGACTGGACAGGACTGACCGACTGACTGACTGAAAGACTGACTGAATAAGGATGACTGACAGACTGACTGAATAAGGCTGACTGACTGACTGACTGAGAGACTGACTGAATAAGGCTGACCGACTGACTGACTGCCTGACTGACTGACTGACTGAATGACTGACTGACTGACTGACCGAGACTGACTGACTGACTGACTGAGACTGGACTGGACTGACTGACTGAGACTGACTGACTGCTTTAGTGACTAACTGACTGCACAGAACTGACCGACTGACTGACTGACTGACTGCCTGACTGACTGACTGACTGAATGACTGACTGACTGAGACTAAATGACTGACTGCTTGACTGACTGGCTGAAGGACTAACTGACTGACTGAGTGACTGACTGACTGGACTGACTGACTGAGACTGAATGACTGAGTGCTTGACTGATTGACTGTCAGACTGACTGACTGACTTCGCAAAAGGGAAAAATAAAAAAAAAAGAATTATAAAATTAGAAAAAAATATTTGCATTTAAGATTTCCTTTCCGGCCGGGACTCGAACCCAGTACCACGCGCTAGGAACCCAACGGTCTAGCCATTAGGCTATCGGAGCTCTGTCGATGGAAGTCTTAAATATATTAAAAACAAAAAATGCACCTTGGTAATTATTGATTCAAACACTTTGAAATTTACAGGTCGAATAATTAAACTGACTCAGAATTTTTCTCCCTACATAAATAATCAATATTCGCAAAAGAGAAAAATTTAAAAAAAAAGAAGAAGAAATTTCAAATTAGAAACTAAAAGTATACATTGAAGATTTTCGTTCAGGCTGGGACTCGAACCCAGGGCCACTCGCTTGGAAGCCTGACACTCTAGCCATTAGTCTATGGGAGCTCTGTCGGTGGGAGTTTTAAATAAAATAAAAACAAAAAATGCACCTTGGTAATTGTTTATTTAAACACTTTGAAATCTTCGTGTCGAAAAATTAAACTGACTCAGAATTTTCTTCCCTACATAAATAATCAATAATTGCAAAGGAAAGAAATTGAAAAAAATAGAATTTTCAAATTAGAAAAGAAATATATACATTGAAGATATTCGCTCCGGCTGGGACTCGAACCCAGGCCACTCGCTTGGAAGACCAGCGGTCTAGCCATTAGGCTATCGGAGTTCTGTCGAGCGGAGTCTTACTGCCTGACTGATACTGCCTGACTGACAGACTGACTCACTGACTGACTGATACTGACTGACTGACTCACTGACTGACCGAGACTGACTGACTAACTGCCTGACTGACTGAGACTGGACTGACTGACTGACTGACTGACTGACTAACTGACTGACTGAGACTGACTGACTGACTGCTTGACTCTCTGACTGGCTATTTCACTGACTGACTGAATGACTAAATGACTGACTGACACTGACTGACTGACTGCTTGACTACCTGACTGACTGCTTGACTGACTAACTGACTGGACAGGACTGACCGACTGACTGACTGACAGACTGACTGAATAAGGATGACTGACAGACTGACTGAATAAGGCTGACTGACTGACTGACTGACAGACTGACTGAATAAGGCTGACCGACTGACTGACTGCCTGACTGACTGACTGACTGAATGACTGAATGACTGACTGACTGACTGAGACTGGACTGGACTGACTGACTGACTGACTGAGACTGACTGACTGAGACTGACTGACTGACTGACTAACTGACTGACTGAGACTGACTGACTGACTGCTTGACTCTCTGACTGGCTATTTCACTGACTAACTGAATGACTAAATGACTGACTGACACTGACTGACTGACTGCTTGACTACCTGACTGACTGCTTGACTGACTAACTGACTGGACAGGACTGACCGACTGACTGACTGACAGACTGACTGAATAAGGATGACTGACAGACTGACTGGACAGGACTGACCGACTGACTGACTGACAGACTGACTGAATAAGGATGACTGACAGACTGACTGAATAAGGCTGACTGACTGACTGACTGACAGACTGACTGAATAAGGCTGACCGACTGACTGACTGCCTGACTGACTGACTGACTGAATGACTGACTGACTGTCTGACCGAGACTGACTGACTGACTGACTGAGACTGGACTGGACTGACTGACTGACTGACTGACTGAGACTGACTGACTGCTTTAGTGACTAACTGACTGCACAGGACTGACCGACTGACTGACTGACTGACTGCCTGACTGACTGACTGAATGACTGACTGACTGAGACTAAATGACTGAGTGCTTGACTGACGGGCTGAAGGACTAACTGACTGACTGAGTGACTGACTGACTGGACTGACTGACTGAGACTGAATGGCTGAGTGCTTGACTGATTGACTGTCAGACTGACTGACTGACTTCGCAAAAGGGAAAAATAAAAAAAAATAATTATAAAATTAGAAAAAAATATTTGCATTTAAGATTTCCTTTCCGGCCGGGACTCAAACCCAGTACCACGCGCTTGGAACCCAACGGTCTAGCCATTAGGCTATCGGAGCTCTGTCGATGGAAGTCTTAAATATAATAAAAACAAAAAATGCACCTTGGTAATTATTGATTCAAACACTTTGAAATTTACAGGTCGAATAATTAAACTGACTCAGAATTTTTCTCCCTACATAAATAATCAATATTCGCAAAAGAGAAAAATTAAAAAAAAAAAGAAGAAATTTCAAATTAGAAACTAAAAACTAAAAGTATACATTGAAGATTTTCGTTCAGGCTGGGACTCGAACCCAGGGCCACTCGCTTGGAAGCCTAACACTCTAGCCATTAGTCTATGGGAGCTCTGTCGGTGGGAGTTTTAAATATAATAAAAGCAAAAAATGCACCTTGGTAATTGTTTATTTAAACACTTTGAAATCTTCGTGTCGAAAAATTAAACTGACTCAGAATTTTCTTCCCTACATAAATAATCAATAATTGCAAAGGAAAGAAATTGAAAAAAAAAAGAATTTTCAAATTAGAAAAGAAATATATACAGTGAAGATATTCGCTCCGGCTGGGACTCGAACCCAGGCCACTCGCTTGGAAGACCAGCGGTCTAGCCATTAGGCTATCAGAGTTCTGTCGAGCGGAGTCTTACTGTCTTACTGCCTGACTGATACTGCTTGACTGACAGACTGACTCACTGACTGACTGATACTGACTGACTGACTCACTGACTAACCGAGACTGACTGACTAACTGCCTGACTGACTGGACAGGACTGACCGACTGACTGACTGACAGACTGACTGAATAAGGATGACTGACAGACTGACTGAATAAGGCTGACTGACTGACTGACTGACAGACTGACTGAATAAGGCTGACCGACTGACTGACTGCCTGACTGACTGACTGACTGAATGACTGACTGACTGACTGACCGAGACTGACTGACTGACTGACTGAGACTGGACTGGACTGACTGACTGACTGAGACTGACTGACTGCTTTAGTGACTAACTGACTGCACAGGACTGACCGACTGACTGACTGACTGACTGCCTGACTGACTGACTGACTGAATGACTGACTGACTGAGACTAAATGACTGACTGCTTGACTGACTTGCTGAAGGACTAACTGACTGACTGAGTGACTGACTGACTGGACTGACTGACTGAGACTGAATGACTGAGTGCTTGACTGATTGACTGTCAGACTGACTGACTGACTTCGCAAAAGGGAAAAATAAAAAAAAATAATTATAAAATTAGAAAAAAATATTTGCATTTAAGATTTCCTTTCCGGCCGGGACTCGAACCCAGTACCACGCGCTTGGAACCCAACGGTCTAGCCATTAGGCTATCGGAGCTCTGTCGATGGAAGTCTTAAATATAATAAAAACAAAAAATGCACCTTGGTAATTATTGATTCAAACAGTTTGAAATTTACAGGTCGAATAATTAAACTGACTCAGAATTTTTCTCCCTACATAAATAATCAATATTCGCAAAAGAGAAAAATTAAAAAAAAAGAAGAAATTTCAAATTAGAAACTAAAAGTATACATTGAAGATTTTCGTTCAGGCTGGGACTCGAACCCAGGGCCACTCGCTTGGAAGCCTAACACTCTAGCCATTAGTCTATTGGAGCTCTGTCGGTGGGAGTTTTAAATATAATAAAAACAAAAAATGCACCTTGGTAATTGTTTATTTAAACACTTTGAAATCTTCGTGTCGAAAAATTAAACTGACTCAGAATTTTCTTCCCTACATAAATAATCAATAATTGCAAAGGAAAGAAATTGAAAAAAAAAGAATTTTCAAATTAGAAAAGAAATATATACATTGAAGATATTCGCTCCGGCTGGGACTCGAACCCAGGCCACTCGCTTGGAAGACCAGCGGTCTAGCCATTAGGCTATCAGAGTTCTGTCGAGCGGAGTCTTACTGCCTGACTGATACTGCTTGACTGACAGACTGACTCACTGACTGACTGATACTGACTGACTGACTCACTGACTGACCGAGACTGACTGATACTGACTGACTGACTCACTGACTGACCGAGACTGACTGACTAACTGCCTGACTGACTGAGACTGGACTGACTGACTGACTGACTGACTGACTGACTAACTGACTGACTGAGACTGACTGACTGACTGCTTTAGTGACTAACTGACTGCACAGGACTGACCGACTGACTGACTGACTGAATGACTGGCTGACTGAGACTAAATGACTGACTGCTTGACTGACTGGCTGAAGGACTAACTGACTGACTGAGTGACTGACTGACTGGACTGACTGACTGAGACTGAATGACTGAGTGCTTGACTGATTGACTGTCAGACTGACTGACTGACTTCGCAAAAGGGAAAAATAAAAAAAAATAATTATAAAATTAGAAAAAAATATTTGCATTTAAGATTTCCTTTCCGGCCGGGACTCGAACCCAGTACCACGCGCTTGGAACCCAACGGTCTAGCCATTAGGCTATCGGAGCTCTGTCGATGGAAGTCTTAAATATAATAAAAACAAAAAATGCACCTTGGTAATTATTGATTCAAACACTTTGAAATTTACAGGTCGAATAATTAAACTGACTCAGAATTTTCTTCCCTACATAAATAATCAATAATTGCAAAGGAAAGAAATTGAAAAAAAAAGAATTTTCAAATTAGAAAAGAAATATATACATTGAAGATATTCGCTCCGGCTGGGACTCGAACCCAGGCCACTCGCTTGGAAGACCAGCGGTCTAGCCATTAGGCTATCGGAGTTCTGTCGAGCGGAGTCTTACTGCCTGACTGATACTGCTTGACTGACAGACTGACTCACTGACTGACTGATACTGACTGACTGACTCACTGACTGACCGAGACTGACTGACTAACTGCCTGACTGACTGAGACTGGACTGACTGACTGACTGACTGATTGACTGACTAACTGACTGACTGAGACTGACTGACTGACTGCTTGACTCTCTGACTGGCTATTTCACTGACTGACTGAATGACTAAATGACTGACTGACACTGACTGACTGACTGCTTGACTACCTGACTGACTGCTTGACTGACTAACTGACTGGACAGGACTGACCGACTGACTGACTGACAGACTGACTGAATAAGGATGACTGACAGACTGACTGAATAAGGCTGACTGACTGACTGACTGACAGACTGACTGAATAAGGCTGACCGACTGACTGACTGCCTGACTGACTGACTGACTGACTGACTGACTGACCGAGACTGACTGACTGACTGACTGAGACTGGACTGGACTGACTGACTGACTGACTGACTGAGACTGACTGACTGCTTTAGTGACTAACTGACTGCACAGGACTGACCGACTGACTGACTGACTGACTGCCTGACTGACTGACTGACTGAATGACTGACTGACTGAGACTAAATGACTGACTGCTTGACTGACTGGCTGAAGGACTAACTGACTGACTGAGTGACTGACTGACTGGACTGACTGACTGAGACTGAATGACTGAGTGCTTGACTGATTGACTGTCAGACTGACTGACTGACTTCGCAAAAGGGAAAAATAAAAAAAAAGAATTATAAAATTAGAAAAAAATATTTGTATTTAAGATTTCCTTTCCGGCCGGGACTCGAACCCAGTACCACGCGCTAGGAACCCAACGGTCTAGCCATTAGGCTATCGGAGCTCTGTCGATGGAAGTCTTAAATATAATAAAAACAAAAAATGCACCTTGGTAATTATTGATTCAAACACTTTGAAATTTACAGGTCGAATAATTAAACTGACTCAGAATTTTTCTCCCTACATAAATAATCAATATTCGCAAAAGAGAAAAATAAAAAAAAAGAAGAAGAAATTTCAAATTAGAAACTAAAAGTATACATTGAAGATTTTCGTTCAGGCTGGGACTCGAACCCAGGGCCACTCGCTTGGAAGCCTAACACTCTAGCCATTAGTCTATGGGAGCTCTGTCGGTGGGAGTTTTAAATATAATAAAAACAAAAAATGCACCTTGGTAATTGTTTAGTTAAACACTTTGAAAACTTCGTGTCGAAAAATTAAACTGACTCAGAATTTTCTTCCCTACATAAATAATCAATAATTGCAAAGGAAAGAAATTGAAAAAAAAAAGAATTTTCAAATTAGAAAAGAAATATATACATTGAAGATATTCGCTCCGGCTGGGACTCGAACCCAGGCCACTCGCTTGGAAGACCAGCGGTCTAGCCATTAGGCTATCGGAGTTCTGTCGAGCGGAGTCTTACTGCCTGACTGATACTGCCTGACTGACAGACTGACTCACTGACTGACTGATACTGACTGACTGACTCACTGACTGACCGAGACTGACTGACTAACTGCCTGACTGACCGAGACTGGACTGACTGACTGACTGACTGACTGACTGACTAACTGACTGACTGAGACTGACTGACTGACTGCTTGACTCTCTGACTGGCTATTTCACTGACTGACTGAATGACTAAATGACTGACTGACACTGACTGACTGACTGCTTGACTACCTGATTGAATGCTTGACTGACTAACTGACTGGACAGGACTGACCGACTGACTGACTGACAGACTGACTGAATAAGGATGACTGACAGACTGACTGAATAAGGCTGACTGACTGACTGACTGACAGACTGACTGAATAAGGCTGACCGACTGACTGACTGCCTGACTGACTGACTGACTGAATGACTGACTGCCTGACTGACTGACTGACTGAATGACTGACTGACTGACTGACCGAGACTGACTGACTGACTGAGACTGGACTGGACTGACTGACTGACTGACTGACTGAGACTGACTGACTGCTTTAGTGACTAACTGACTGCACAGGACTGACCGACTGACTGACTGACTGACTGCCTGACTGACTGACTGACTGAATGACTGACTGACTGAGACTAAATGACTGACTGCTTGAATGACTGGCTGAAGGACTAACTGACTGACTCAGTGACTGACTGACTGGACTGACTGACTGAGACTGAATGACTGAGTGCTTGACTGATTGACTGTCAGACTGACTGACTGACTTCGCAAAAGGGAAAAATAAAAAAAAAAGAATTATAAAATTAGTAAAAAATATTTGCATTTAAGATTTCCTTTCCGGCCGGGACTCGAACCCAGTACCACGCGCTAGGAACCCAACGGTCTAGCCATTAGGCTACCGGAGCTCTGTCGATGGAAGTCTTAAATATAATAAAAACAAAAAATGCACCTTGGTAATTATTGATTCAAACACTTTGAAATTTACAGGTCGAATAATTAAACTGACTCAGAATTTTTCTCCATACATAAATAATCAATATTCGCAAAAGAGAAAAATTAAAAAAAAAAAGAAGAAGAAATTTCAAATTAGAAACTAAAAGTATACATTGAAGATTTTCGTTCAGGCTGGGACTCGAACCCAGGGCCACTCGCTTGGTAGCCTAACACTCTAGCCATTAGTCTATGGGAGCTCTGTCGGTGGGAGTTTTAAATATAATAAAAACAAAAAATGCACCTTGGTAATTGTTTATTTAAACACTTTGAAATCTTCGTGTCGAAAAATTAAACTGACTCAGAATTTTCTTCCCTACATAAATAATCAATAATTGCAAAGGAAAGAAATTGAAAAAAAAAAGAATTTTCAACTTAGAAAAGAAATATATACATTGAAGATATTCACTCCGGCTGGGACTCGAACCCAGGCCACTCGCTTGGAAGACCAGCGGTCTAGCCATTAGGCTATCGGAGTTCTGTCGAGCGGAGTCTTACTGCCTGACTGATACTGCCTGACTGACAGACTGACTCACTGACTGACTGATACTGACTGACTGACTCACTGACTGACCGAGACTGACTGACTAACTGCCTGACTGACTGAGACTGGACTGACTGACTGACTGACTGACTGACTGACTAACTGACTGACTGAGACTGACTGACTGACTGCTTGACTCTCTGACTGGCTATTTCACTGACTGACTGAATGACTAAATGACTGACTGACACTGACTGACTGACTGCTTGACTACCTGACTGACTGCTTGACTGACTAACTGACTGGACAGGACTGACCGACTGACTGACTGAAAGACTGACTGAATAAGGATGACTGACAGACTGACTGAATAAGGCTGACTGACTGACTGACTGAGAGACTGACTGAATAAGGCTGACCGACTGACTGACTGCCTGACTGACTGACTGACTGAATGACTGACTGACTGACTGACCGAGACTGACTGACTGACTGACTGAGACTGGACTGGACTGACTGACTGAGACTGACTGACTGCTTTAGTGACTAACTGACTGCACAGGACTGACCGACTGACTGACTGACTGACTGCCTGACTGACTGACTGACTGAATGACTGACTGACTGAGACTAAATGACTGACTGCTTGACTGACTGGCTGAAGGACTAACTGACTGACTGAGTGACTGACTGACTGGACTGACTGACTGAGACTGAATGACTGAGTGCTTGACTGATTGACTGTCAGACTGACTGACTGACTTCGCAAAAGGGAAAAATAAAAAAAAAGAATTATAAAATTAGAAAAAAATATTTGCATTTAAGATTTCCTTTCCGGCCGGGACTCGAACCCAGTACCACGCGCTAGGAACCCAACGGTCTAGCCATTAGGCTATCGGAGCTCTGTCGATGGAAGTCTTAAATATATTAAAAACAAAAAATGCACCTTGGTAATTATTGATTCAAACACTTTGAAATTTACAGGTCGAATAATTAAACTGACTCAGAATTTTTCTCCCTACATAAATAATCAATATTCGCAAAAGAGAAAAATTTAAAAAAAAAGAAGAAGAAATTTCAAATTAGAAACTAAAAGTATACATTGAAGATTTTCGTTCAGGCTGGGACTCGAACCCAGGGCCACTCGCTTGGAAGCCTGACACTCTAGCCATTAGTCTATGGGAGCTCTGTTGGTGGGAGTTTTAAATAAAATAAAAACAAAAAATGCACCTTGGTAATTGTTTATTTAAACACTTTGAAATCTTCGTGTCGAAAAATTAAACTGACTCAGAATTTTCTTCCCTACATAAATAATCAATAATTGCAAAGGAAAGAAATTGAAAAAAATAGAATTTTCAAATTAGAAAAGAAATATATACATTGAAGATATTCGCTCCGGCTGGGACTCGAACCCAGGCCACTCGCTTCGAAGACCAGCGGTCTAGCCATTAGGCTATCGGAGTTCTGTCGAGCGGAGTCTTACTGCCTGACTGATACTGCCTGACTGACAGACTGACTCACTGACTGACTGATACTGACTGACTGACTCACTGACTGACCGAGACTGACTGACTAACTGCCTGACTGACTGAGACTGGACTGACTGACTGACTGACTGACTGACTAACTGACTGACTGAGACTGACTGACTGACTGCTTGACTCTCTGACTGGCTATTTCACTGACTGACTGAATGACTAAATGACTGACTGACACTGACTGACTGACTGCTTGACTACCTGACTGACTGCTTGACTGACTAACTGACTGGACAGGACTGACCGACTGACTGACTGACAGACTGACTGAATAAGGATGACTGACAGACTGACTGAATAAGGCTGACTGACTGACTGACTGACAGACTGACTGAATAAGGCTGACCGACTGACTGACTGCCTGACTGACTGACTGACTGAATGACTGACTGACTGACTGACTGAGACTGGACTGGACTGACTGACTGACTGACTGACTGAGACTGACTGACTGCTTTAGTGACTAACTGACTGCACAGGACTGACCGACTGACAGACTGATTGACTGCCTGACTGACTGACTGACTGAATGACTGACTGACTGAGACTAAATGACTGACTGCTTGACTGATTGACTGTCAGACTGACTGACTGACTTCGCAAAAGGGAAAAATAAAAAAAAAGAATTATAAAATTAGAAAGAAATATTTGCATTTAAGATTTCCTTTCCGGCCGGGACTCGAACCCAGTACCACGCGCTAGGAACCCAACGGTCTTGCCATTAGGCTATCGGAGCTCTGTCGATGGAAGTCTTAAATATAATAAAAACAAAAAATGCACCTTGGTAATTATTGATTCAAACACTTTGAAATTTACAGGTCGAATAATTAAACTGACTCAGAATTTTTCTTCCTACATAAATAATCAATATTTGCAAAAGAGAAAAATTAAAAAAAAAAGAAGAAGAAATTTCAAATTAGAAACTAAAAGTATACATTGAAGATTTTCGTTCAGGCTGGGACTCGAACCCAGGGCCACTCGCTTGGAAGCCTACCACTCTAGCCATTACTCTATGGGAGCTCTGTCGGTGGGAGTTTTAAATATAATAAAAACAAAAAATGCACCTTGGTAATTGTTTATTTAAACACTTTGAAATCTTCGTGTCGAAAAATTAAACTGACTCAGAATTTTCTTCCCTACATAAATAATCAATAATTGCAAAGGAAAGAAATTGAAAAAAAAAGAATTTTCAAATTAGAAAAGAAATATATACATTGAAGATATTCGCTCCGGCTGGGACTCGAACCCAGGCCACTCGCTTGGAAGACCAGCGGTCTAGCCATTAGGCTATCGGAGTTCTGTCGAGCGGAGTCTTACTGCCTGACTGATACTGCCTGACTGACAGACTGACTCACTGACTGACTGATACTGACTGACTGACTCACTGACTGACCGAGACCGACTGACTAACTGCCTGACTGACTGAGACTGGACTGACTGACTGACTGACTGACTGACTGACTAACTGACTGACTGAGACTGACTGACTGACTGCTTGACTCTCTGACTGGCTATTTCACTGACTGACTGAATGACTAAATGACTGACTGACACTGACTGACTGACTGCTTGACTACCTGACTGACTGCTTGACTGACTAACTGACTGGACAGGACTGACCGACTGACTGACTGACAGACTGACTGAATAAGGATGACTGACAGACTGACTGAATAAGGCTGACTGACTGACTGACTGACAGACTGACTGAATAAGGCTGACCCACTGACTGACTGCCTGACTGACTGACTGACTGACTGACTGACCGAGACTGACTGACTGACTGACTGAGACTGGACTGGACTGACTGACTGACTGACTGACTGAGACAGACTGACTGCTTTAGTGACTAACTGACTGCACAGGACTGACCGACTGACTGACTGACTGACTGCCTGAATGACTGACTGACTGAGACTAAATGACTGACTGCTTGACTGACTGGCTGAAGGACTAACTGACTGACTGAGTGACTGACTGACTGGACTGACTGACTGATATTGAATGACTGAGTGCTTGACTGATATTGAATGACTGAGTGCTTGACTGATTGACTGTCAGACTGACTGACTGACTTCGCAAAAGGGAAAAATAAAAAAACAGAATTATAAAATTAGAAAAAAATATTTGCATTTAAGATTTCCTTTCCGGCTGGGATTTGAACCCAGGGCGACACTCATGGAAGCCCAACGCTCTCGCCAATATACTATCGGATCTCTGTTGATCGGTGTCTTAATTATAATAAAAACAAAAAATGCACCTTAGTAATTATTGATCTAAAATCTTTGAAATATAAAGGTCGAATGATTAAACTGACTCAGAATTTTCTTCCGTACATAAATAATCCATATTTGCAAAAGAAAGAAATTGAAAGAAAAAAGAATCTTCAAATTAGAAGAGAAATATATACATGGAAGATTTTCGTTCCGGCCGGGACTCGAACCCAGTACCACGAGCTTGGAACCCAACGGTCTAGCCATTAGGCTATCGGAGCTCTGTCGATGGAAGTCTTAAATATAGTAAAAACAAAAAATGCACCTTGGTAATTATTGATTCAAACACTTTGAAATTTACAGGTCGAATAATTAAACTGACTCAGAATTTTTCTCCCTACATAAATAATCAATATTCACAAAAGAGAAAAATTAAAAAAAAAAGAAGAAGAAATTTCAAATTAGAAACTAAAAGTATACATTGAAGATTTTCGTTCAGGCTGGGACTCGAACCCAGGGCCACTCGCTTGGAAGCCTAACACTCTAGCCATTAGTCTATGGGAGCTCTGTCGGTGGGAGTTTTAAATATAATAAAAACAAAAAATGCACCTTGGTAATTGTTTATTTAAACACTTTGAAATCTTCGTGTCGAAAAATTAAACTGACTCAGAATTTTCTTCCCTACATAAATAATCAATAATTGCAAAGGAAAGAAATTGAAAAAAAAAAGAATTTTCAAATTAGAAAAGAAATATATACATTGAAGATATTCGCTCCGGCTGGGACTCGAACCCAGGCCACTCGCTTGGAAGACCAGCGGTCTAGCCATTAGGCTATCGGAGTTCTGTCGAGCGGAGTCTTACTGCCTGACTGATACTGCCTGACTGACAGACTGACTCACTGACTGACTGATACTGACTGACTGACTCACTGACTGACCGAGACTGACTGACTAACTGCCTGACTGACTGAGACTGGACTGACTGACTGACTGACTGACTGACTGACTAACTGACTGACTGAGACTGACTGACTGACTGCTTGACTCTCTGACTGGCTATTTCACTGACTGACTGAATGACTAAATGACAGACTGACACTGACTGACTGACTGCTTGACTACCTGACTGACTGCTTGACTGACTAACTGACTGGACAGGACTGACCGACTGACTGACTGACAGACTGACTGAATAAGGATGACTGACAGACTGACTGAATAAGGCTGACTGACTGACTGACTGACAGACTGACTGAATAAGGCTGACCGACTGACTGACTGCCTGACTGACTGACTGACTGAATGACTGACTGACTGACTGACCGAGACTGACTGACTGACTGACTGAGACTGGACTGGACTGACTGACTGACTGACTGACTGAGACTGACTGACTGCTTTAGTGACTAACTGACTGCACAGGACTGACCGACTGACTGACTGACTGACTGCCTGACTGACTGACTGACTGAATGACTGACTGACTGAGACTAAATGACTGACTGCTTGACTGACTGGCTGAAGGACTAACTGACTGACTGAGTGACTGACTGACTGGACTGACTGACTGAGACTGAATGACTGAGTGCTTGACTGATTGACTGTCAGACTGACTGACTGACTTCGCAAAAGGGAAAAATAAAAAAAAAGAATTATAAAATTAGAAAAAAGTATTTGCATTTAAGATTTCCTTTCCGGCCGGGACTCGAACCCAGTACCACGCGCTAGGAACCCAACGGTCTAGCCATTAGGCTATCGGAGCTCTGTCGATGGAAGTCTTAAATATAATAAAAACAAAAAAATGCACCTTGGTAATTATTGATTCAAACACTTTGAAATTTACAGGTCGAATAATTAAACTGACTCAGAATTTTTCTCCCTACATAAATAATCAATATTCGCAAAAGAGAAAAATTAAAAAAAAAAAGAAGAAGAAATTTCAAATTAGAAACTAAAAGTATACATTGAAGATTTTCGTTCAGGCTGGGACTCGAACCCAGGGCCACTCGCTTGGAAGCCTAACACTCTAGCCATTAGTCTATGGGAGCTCTGTCGGTGGGAGTTTTAAATATAATAAAAACAAAAAATGCACCTTGGTAATTGTTTATTTAAACACTTTGAAATCTTCGTGTCGAAAAATTAAACTGACTCAGAATTTTCTTCCCTACATAAATAATCAATAATTGCAAAGGAAAGAAATTGAAAAAAAAGAATTTTCAAATTAGAAAAGAAATATATACATTGAAGATATTCGCTCCGGCTGGGACTCGAACCCAGGCCACTCGCTTGGAAGACCAGCGGTCTAGCCATTAGGCTATCGGAGTTCTGTCGAGCGGAGTCTTACTGCCTGACTGATACTGCCTGACTGACAGACTGACTCACTGACTGACTGATACTGACTGACTGACTCACTGACTGACCGAGACGGACTGACTAACTGCCTGACTGACTGAGACTGGACTGACTGACTGACTGACTGACTGACTGACTAACTGACTGACTGAGACTGACTGACTGACTGCTTGACTCTCTGACTGGCTATTTCACTGACTGACTGAATAACTAAATGACTGACTGACACTGACTGACTGACTGCTTGACTACCTGACTGACTGCTTGACTGACTAACTGACTGGACAGGACTGACCGACTGACTGACTGACAGACTGACTGAATAAGGATGACTGACAGACTGACTGAATAAGGTTGACTGACTGACTGACTGACTGACTGAATGACTGACTGACTGACTGACCGAGACTGACTGACTGACTGACTGAGACTGGACTGGACTGACTGACTGACTGACTGACTGAGACTGACTGACTGCTTTAGTGACTAACTGACTGCACAGGACTGACCGACTGACTGACTGACTGACTGCCTGACTGACTGACTGACTGAATGACTGACTGACTGAGACTAAATGACTGACTGCTTGACTGACTGGCTGAAGGACTAACTGACTGACTGAGTGACTGACTGACTGGACTGACTGACTGAGACTGAATGACTGAGTGCTTGACTGATTGACTGTCAGACTGACTGACTGACTTCGCAAAAGGGAAAAATAAAAAAAAAGAATTATAAAATTAGAAAAAAGTATTTGCATTTAAGATTTCCTTTCCGGCCGGGACTCGAACCCAGTACCACGCGCTAGGAACCCAACGGTCTAGCCATTAGGCTATCGGAGCTCTGTCGATGGAAGTCTTAAATATAATAAAAACAAAAAATGCACCTTGGTAATTATTGATTCAAACACTTTGAAATTTACAGGTCGAATAATTAAACTGACTCAGAATTTTTCTCCCTACATAAATAATCAATATTCGCAAAAGAGAAAAATTAAAAAAAAAAGAAGAAGAAATTTCAAATTAGAAACTAAAAGTATACATTGAAGATTTTCGTTCAGGCTGGGACTCGAACCCAGGGCCACTCGCTTGGAAGCCTAACACTCTAGCCATTAGTCTATGGGAGCTCTGTCGGTGGGAGTTTTATATATAATAAAAACAAAAAATGCACCTTGGTAATTGTTTATTTAAACACTTTGAAATCTTCGTGTCGAAAAATTAAACTGACTCAGAATTTTCTTCCCTACATAAATAATCAATAATTGCAAAGGAAAGAAATTGAAAAAAAAAATTTTCAAATTAGAAAAGAAATATATACATTGAAGATATTCGCTCCGGCTGGGACTCGAACCCAGGCCACTCGCTTGGAAGACCAGCGGTCTAGCCATTAGGCTATCGGAGTTCTGTCGAGCGGAGTCTTACTGCCTGACTGATACTGCCTGACTGACAGACTGACTCACTGACTGACTGATACTGACTGACTGACTCACTGACTGACCGAGACGGACTGACTAACTGCCTGACTGACTGAGACTGGACTGACTGACTGACTGACTGACTGACTGACTAACTGACTGACTGAGACTGACTGACTGACTGCTTGACTCTCTGACTGGCTATTTCACTGACTGACTGAATGACTAAATGACTGACTGACACTGACTGACTGACTGCTTGACTACCTGACTGACTGCTTGACTGACTAACTGACTGGACAGGACTGACCGACTGACTGACTGACAGACTGACTGAATAAGGATGACTGACAGACTGACTGAATAAGGTTGACTGACTGACTGACTGACAGACTGACTGAATAAGGCTGACCGACTGACTGACTGCCTGACTGACTGACTGACTGAATGACTGCCTGACTGACTGACCGAGACTGACTGACTGACTGACTGACTGACCGAGACTGACTGACTGAGACTGGACTGGACTGACTGACTGACTGACTGACTGAGACTGACTGACTGCTTTAGTGACTAACTGACTGCACAGGACTGACCGACTGACTGACTGACTGACTGCCTGACTGACTGACTGACTGAATGACTGACTGACTGAGACTAAATGACTGACTGCTTGACTGACTGGCTGAAGGAC
Organism: Uloborus diversus; assembly: GCF_026930045.1. Lineage (NCBI taxonomy): Eukaryota > Metazoa > Arthropoda > Arachnida > Araneae > Uloboridae > Uloborus > Uloborus diversus. The sequence continues at coordinate 99,347 of NW_026558265.1, forward strand.
TAACTGACTGACTGAGTGACTGACTGACTGGACTGACTGACTGAGACTGAATGACTGAGTGCTTGACTGATTGACTGTCAGACTGACTGACTGACTTCGCAAAAGGGAAAAATAAAAAAAAAGAATTATAAAATTAGAAAAAAATATTTGCATTTAAGATTTCCTTTCCGGCTGGGATTTGAACCCAGGGCGACACTCATAGAAGCCCAACGCTCTCGCCAATATACTATCGGATCTCTGTTAATCGGTGTCTTAATTATAATAAAAACAAAAAATGCACCTTAGTAATTATTGATCTAAAATCTTTGAAATCTAAAGGTCGAATGATTAAACTGACTCAGAATTTTCTTCCGTACATAAATAATCCATATTTGCAAAAGAAAGAAATTGAAAAAAAAAAGAATCTTCAAATTAGAAGAGAAATATATACATGGACGATTTTCGTTCCGGCCTTGACTCGAACCCAGTACCACGCGCTTGGAACCCAACGGTCTAGCCATTAGGCTATCGGAGCTCTGTCGATGGAAGTCTTAAATATAATAAAAACAAAAAATGCACCTTGGTAATTATTGATTCAAACACTTTGAAATTTACAGGTCGAATAATTACACTGACTCAGAATTTTTCTCCCTACATAAATAATCAATATTCGCAAAAGAGAAAAATTAAAAAAAAAAGAAGAAGAAATTTCAAATTAGAAACTAAAAGTATACATTGAAGATTTTCGTTCAGGCTGGGACTCGAACCCAGGGCCGCTCGCTTGGAAGCCTAACACTCTAGCCATTAGTCTATGGGAGCTCTGTCGGTGGGAGTTTTAAATATAATAAAAACAAAAAATGCACCTTGGTAATTGTTTATTTAAACACTTTGAAATCTTCGTGTCGAAAAATTAAACTGACTCAGAATTTTCTTCCCTACATAAATAATCAATAATTGCAAAGGAAAGAAATTGAAAAAAAAAAGAATTTTCAAATTAGAAAAGAAATATATACATTGAAGATATTCGCTCCGGCTGGGACTCGAACCCAGGCCACTCGCTTGGAAGACCAGCGGTCTAGCCATTAGGCTATCGGAGTTCTGTCGAGCGGAGTCTTACTGCCTGACTGATACTGCCTGACTGACAGACTGACTCACTGACTGACTGATACTGACTGACTGACTCACTGACTGACCGAGACTGACTGACTAACTGCCTGACTGACTGAGACTGGACTGACTGACTGACTGACTGACTAACTGACTGACTGAGACTGACTGACTGACTGCTTGACTCTCTGACTGGCTATTTCACTGACTGACTGAATGACTAAATGACTGACTGACACTGACTGACTGACTGCTTGACTACCTGACTGACTGCTTGACTGACTAACTGACTGGACAGGACTGACCGACTGACTGACTGACAGACTGACTGAATAAGGATGACTGACAGACTGACTGAATAAGGCTGACTGACTGACTGACAGACTGACTGAATAAGGCTGACCGACTGACTGACTGCCTGACTGACTGACTGACTGAATGACTGACTGACTGACTGACCGAGACTGACTGACTGACTGACTGAGACTGGACTGGACTGACTGACTGACTGACTGACTGAGACTGACTGACTGCTTTAGTGACTAACTGACTGACTGAATGACTGACTGACTGAGACTAAATGACTGACTGCTTGACTGACTGGCTGAAGACCTAACTGACTGACTGAGTGACTGACTGACTGGACTGACTGACTGAGACTGAATGACTGAGTGCTTGACTGATTGACTGTCAGACTGACTGACTGACTTCGCAAAAGGGAAAAATAAAAAAAAAAGAATTATAAAATTAGAAAAAAATATTTGCATTTAAGATTTCCTTTCCGGCCGGGACTCGAACCCAGTACCACGCGCTAGGAACCCAACGGTCTAGCCATTAGGCTATCGGAGCTCTGTCGATGGAAATCTTAAATATAATAAAAACAAAAAGTGCACCTTGGTAATTATTGTTTCAAACACTTTGAAATTTACAGGTCGAATAATTAAACTGACTCAGAATTTTTCTCCCTACATAAATAATCAATAATCGCAAATAAGAAAAATTAAAAAAAAAAGAAGAAGAAATTTAAAATTAGAAACTAAAAGTATACATTGAAGATTTTCGTTCAGGCTGGGACTCGAACCCAGGGCCACTCGCTTGGAAGCCTAACACTCTAGCCATTAGTCTATGGGAGCTCTGTCGGCGGGAGTTTTAAATATAATAAAAACAAAAAATGCACCTTGGTAATTGTTTTTTTAAACACTTTGAAATCTTCGTGTCGAAAAATTAAACTGACTCAGAATTGTCTTCCCTACATAAATAATCAATAATTGCAAAGGAAAGAAATTGAAAAAAAAAAGAATTTTCAAATTAGAAAAGAAATATATACATTGAAGATATTCGCTATCGAGCCTCCGGCTGGGACTCGAACCCAGGCCACTCGCTTGGAAGACCAGCGGTCTAGCCATTAGGCTATCGGAGTTCTGTCGAGCGGAGTCTTACTGCCTGACTGATACTGCCTGACTGACAGACTGACTCACTGACTGACTGATACTGACTGACTGACTCACTGACTGACCGAGACTGACTGACTAACTGCCTGACTGACTGAGACTGGACTGACTGACTGACTGACTGACTGAGACTGACTGACTGACTGCTTGACTCTCTGACTGGCTATTTCACTGACTGACTGAATGACTAAATGACTGACTGACACTGACTGACTGACTGCTTGACTACCTGACTGACTGCTTGACTGACTAACTGACTGGACAGGACTGACCGACTGACTGACTGACAGACTGACTGAATAAGGATGACTGACAGACTGACTGAATAAGGCTGACTGACTGACTGACTGACAGACTGACTGAATAAGGCTGACCGACTGACTGACTGCCTGACTGACTGACTGACTGAATGACTGACTGACCGAGACTGACTGACTGACTGACTGAGACTGGACTGGACTGACTGACTGACTGACTGACTGACTGAGACTGACTGACTGCTTTAGTGACTAACTGACTGCACAGGACTGACCGACTGACTGACTGACTGACTGCCTGACTGACTGACTGACTGAATGACTGACTGACTGAGACTAAATGACTGACTGCTTGACTGACTGGCTGAAGACCTAACTGACTGACTGAGTGACTGACTGACTGGACTGACTGACTGAGACTGAATGACTGAGTGCTTGACTGATTGACTGTCAGACTGACTGACTGACTTCGCAAAAGGGAAAAATAAAAAAAAAAGAATTATAAAATTAGAAAAAAATATTTGCATTTAAGATTTCCTTTCCGGCCGGGACTCGAACCCAGTACCACGCGCTAGGAACCCAACGGTCTAGCCATTAGGCTATCGGAGCTCTGTCGATGGAAGTCTTAAATATAATAAAAACAAAAAATGCACCTTGGTAATTATTGTTTCAAACACTTTGAAATTTACAGGTCGAATAATTAAACTGACTCAGAATTTTTCTCCCTACATAAATAATCAATATTCGCAAATAAGAAAAATTAAAAAAAAAAGAAGAAGAAATTTCAAATTAGAAACTAAAAGTATACATTGAAGATTTTCGGTCAGGCTGGGACTCGAACCCAGGGCCACTCGCTTGGAAGCCTAACACTCTAGCCATTAGTCTATGGGAGCTCTGTCGGCGGGAGTTTTAAATATAATAAAAACAAAAAATGCACCTTGGTAATTGTTTATTTAAACACTTTGAAATCTTCGTGTCGAAAAATTACTGTGACTCAGAATTTTCTTCCCTACATAAATAATCAATAATTGCAAAGGAAAGAAATTGAAAAAAAAAAGAATTTTCAAATTAGAAAAGAAATATATACATTGAAGATATTCGCTATCGAGCCTCCGGCTGGGACTCGAACCCAGGCCACTCGCTTGGAAGACCAGCGGTCTAGCCATTAGGCTATCGGAGTTCTGTCGAGCGGAGTCTTACTGCCTGACTGATACTGCCTGACTGACAGACTGACTCACTGACTGACTGATACTGACTGACTGACTCACTGACTGACCGAGACTGACTGACTAACTGCCTGACTGACTGAGACTGGACTGACTGACTGACTGACTGACTGACTGACTAACTGACTGACTGAGACTGACTGACTGACTGCTTGACTCTCTGACTGGCTATTTCAGTGACTGACTGAATGACTAAATGACTGACTGACACTGACTGACTGACTGCTTGACTACCTGACTGACTGCTTGACTGACTAACTGACTGGACAGGACTGACCGACTGACTGACTGACAGACTGACTGAATAAGGATGACTGACAGACTGACTGAATAAGGCTGACTGACTGACTGACTGACAGACTGACTGAATAAGGCTGACCGACTGACTGACTGCCTGACTGACTGACTGACTGAATGACTGACTGACTGACTGACTGAGACTGGACTGGACTGACTGACTGAGACTGGACTGGACTGACTGACTGACTGAGACTGACTGACTGCTTTAGTGACTAACTGACTGCACAGGACTGACCGACTGACTGACTGACTGACTGCCTGACTGACTGACTGACTGAATGACTGACTGACTGAGACTAAATGACTGACTGCTTGACTGACTGGCTGAAGGACTAACTGACTGACTGAGTGACTGACTGACTGGACTGACTGACTGAGACTGAATGACTGAGTGCTTGACTGATTGACTGTCAGACTGACTGACTGACTTCGCAAAAGGGAAAAATAAAAAAAAAGAATTATAAAATTAGAAAAAAATATTTGCATTTAAGATTTCCTTTCCGGCCGGGACTCGAACCCAGTACCACGCGCTAGGAACCCAACGGTCTAGCCATTAGGCTATCGGAGCTCTGTCGATTGAAGTCTTAAATATAATAAAAACAAAAAATGCACCTTGGTAATTATTGATTCAAACACTTTGAAATTTACAGGTCGAATAATTAAACTGACTCAGAATTTTTCTTCCTACATAAATAATCAATATTTGCAAAAGAGAAAAATTAAAAAAAAAAGGAGAAGAAATTTCAAATTAGAAACTAAAAGTATACATTGAAGATTTTCGTTCAGGCTGGGACTCGAACCCAGGGCCACTCGCTTGGTAGCCTAACACTCTAGCCATTAGACTATGGGAGCTCTGTCGGTGGGAGTTTTAAATATAATAAAAACAAAAAATGCACCTTGGTAATTGTTTATTTAAACACTTTGAAATCTTCGTGTCGAAAAATTAAACTGACTCAGAATTTTCTTCCTTACATAAATAATCAATAATTGCAAAGGAAAGAAATTGAAAAAAAAAGAATTTTCAAATTAGAAAAGAAATATATACATTGAAGATATTCGCTCCGCCTGGGACTCGAACCCAGGCCACTCGCTTGGAAGACCAGCGGTCTAGCCATTAGGCTATCGGAGTTCTGTCGATCGGAGTCTTACTGCCTGACTGACAGACTGACTCACTGACTGACTGATACTGACTGACTGACTCACTGACTGACCGAGACTGACTGACTAACTGCCTGACTGACTGAGACTGGACTGACTGACTGACTGACTGACTAACTGACTGACTGAGACTGACTGTCTGACTGCTTGACTCTCTGACTGGCTATTTCACTGACTGACTGAATGACTAAATGACTGACTGACACTGACTGACTGACTGCTTGACTACCTGACTGACTGCTTGACTGACTAACTGACTGGACAGGACTGACCGACTGACTGACTGACAGACTGACTGAATAAGGATGACTGACAGACTGACTGAATAAGGCTGACTGACTGACTGACTGACAGACTGACTGAATAAGGCTGACCGACTGACTGACTGCCTGACTGACTGAATGACTGACTGACTGACTGACCGAGACTGACTGACTGACTGACTGAGACTGGACTGGACTGACTGACTGACTGACTGACTGAGACTGACTGACTGCTTTAGTGACTAACTGACTGCACAGGACTGACCGACTGACTGACTGACTGACTGCCTGACTGACTGACTGACTGAATGACTGACTGACTGAGACTAAATGAATGACTGCTTGACTGACTGGCTGAAGGACTAACTGACTGACTGAGTGACTGACTGACTGGACTGACTGACTGAGACTGAATGACTGAGTGCTTGACTGATTGACTGTCAGACTGACTGACTGACTTCGCAAAAGGGAAAAATAAAAAAAAAGAATTATAAAATTAGAAAAAAATATTTGCATTTAAGATTTCCTTTCCGGCCGGGATTCGAACCCAGTACCACGCGCTAGGAACCCAACGGTCTAGCCATTAGGATATCGGAGCTCTGTCGATGGAAGTCTTAAATATAATAAAAACAAAAAATGCACCTTGGTAATTATTGATTCAAACACTTTGAAATTTACAGGTCGAATAATTAAACTGACTCAGAATTTTTCTTCCTACATAAATAATCAATATTTGCAAAAGAGAAAAATTAAAAAAAAAAGAAGAAGAAATTTCAAATTAGAAACTAAAAGTATACATTGAAGATTTTCGTTCAGGCTGGGACTCGAACCCAGGGCCACTCGCTTGGAAGCCTAACACTCTAGCCATTAGTCTATGGGAGCTCTGTCGGTGGGAGTTTTAAATATAATAAAAACAAAAAATGCACCTTGGTAATTGTTTATTTAAACACTTTGAAATCTTCGTGTCGAAAAATTAAACTGACTCAGAATTTTCTTCCCTACATAAATAATCAATAATTGCAAAGGAAAGAAATTGAAAAAAAAAGAATTTTCAAATTAGAAAAGAAATATATACATTGAAGATATTCGCTCCGCCTGGGACTCGAACCCAGGCCACTCGCTTGGAAGACCAGCGGTCTAGCCATTAGGCTATCGGAGTTCTGTCGATCGGAGTCTTACTGCCTGACTGATACTGCCTGACTGACAGACTGACTCACTGACTGACTGATACTGACTGACTGACTCACTGACTGACCGAGACTGACTGACTAACTGCCTGACTGACTGAGACTGGACTGACTGACTGACTGACTGACTGACTGACTGACTGAGACTGACTGTCTGACTGCTTGACTCTCTGACTGGCTATTTCACTGACTGACTGAATGACTAAATGACTGACTGACACTGACTGACTGACTGCTTGACTACCTGACTGACTGCTTGACTGACTAACTGACTGGACAGGACTGACCGACTGACTGACTGACAGACTGACTGAATAAGGATGACTGACAGACTGACTGAATAAGGCTGACTGACTGACTGACTGACAGACTGACTGAATAAGGCTGACCGACTGACTGACTGCCTGACTGACTGACTGACTGAATGACTGACTGACTGACTGACCGAGACTGACTGACTGACTGACTGAGACTGGACTGGACTGACTGACTGACTGACTGACTGAGACTGACTGACTGCTTTAGTGACTAACTGACTGCACAGGACTGACCGACTGACTGACTGACTGACTGCCTGACTGACTGACTGACTGAATGACTGACTGACTGAGACTAAATGACTGACTGCTTGACGGACTGGCTGAAGGACTAACTGACTGACTGAGTGACTGACTGACTGGACTGACTGACTGAGACTGAATGACTGAGTGCTTGACTGATTGACTGTCAGACTGACTGACTGACTTCGCAAAAGGGAAAAATAAAAAAAAAGAATTATAAAATTAGAAAAAAATATTTGCATTTAAGATTTCCTTTCCGGCTGGGATTTGAACCCAGGGCGACACTCATGGAAGCCCAACGCTCTCGCCAATATACTATCGGATCTCTGTTGATCGGTGTCTTAATTATAATAAAAACAAAAAATGCACCTTAGTAATTATTGATCTAAAGTCTTTGAAATCTAAAGGTCGAATGATTAAACTCACTCAGAATTTTCTTCCGTACATAAATAATCCATATTTGCAAAAGAAAGAAATTGAAAAAAAAAAGAATCTTCAAATTAGAAGAGAAATATATACATGGAAGATTTTCGTTCCGGCCGGGACTCGAACCCAGTACCACGCGCTTGGAACCCAACGGTCTAGCCATTAGGCTATCGGAGCTCTGTCGATGGAAGTCTTAAATATAATAAAAACAAAAAATGCACCTTGGTAATTATTGATTCAAACACTTTGAAATTTACAGGTCGAATAATTAAACTGACTCAGAATTTTTCTCCCTACATAAATAATCAATATTCGCAAAAGAGGAAAATTAAAAAAAAAAGAAGAAGAAATTTCAAATTAGAAACTAAAAGTATACATTGAAGATTTTCGTTCAGGCTGGGACTCGAACCCAGGGCCACTCGCTTGGAAGCCTAACACTCTAGCCATTAGTCTATGGGAGCTCTGTCGGTGGGAGTTTTAAATATAATAAAAACAAAAAATGCACCTTGGTAATTGTTTATTTAAACACTTTGAAATCTTCGTGTCGAAAAATTAAACTGACTCAGAATTTTCTTCCCTACATAAATAATCAATAATTGCAAAGGAAAGAAATTGAAAAAAAAAAAGAATTTTCAAATTAGAAAAGAAATATATACATTGAAGATATTCGCTCCGGCTGGGACTCGAACCCAGGCCACTCGCTTGGAAGACCAGCGGTCTTGCCATTAGGCTATCGGAGTTCTGTCGAGCGGAGTCTTACTGCCTGACTGATACTGCCTGACTGACAGACTGACTCACTGACTGACTGATACTGACTGACTGACTCACTAACTGACCGAGACTGACTGACTAACTGCCTGACTGACTGAGACTGGACTGACTGACTGACTGACTGACTGACTGACTGACTAACTGACTGACTGAGACTGACTGACTGACTGCTTGACTCTCTGACTGGCTATTTCACTGACTGACTGAATGACTAAATGACTGACTGACACTGACTGACTGACTGCTTGACTACCTGACTGACTGCTTGACTGACTAACTGACTGGACAGGACTGACCGACTGACTGACTGACAGACTGACTGAATAAGGATGACTGACAGCCTGACTGAATAAGGCTGACTGACTGACTGACTGACAGACTGACTGAATAAGGCTGACCGACTGACTGAATAAGGCTGACCGACTGACTGACTGCCTGACTGACTGACTGACTGAATGACTGACTGACTGACTGACCGAGACTGACTGACTGACTGACTGAGACTGGACTGGACTGACTGACTGACTGACTGACTGAGACTGACTGACTGCTTTAGTGACTAACTGACTGCACAGGACTGACCGACTGACTGACTGACTGACTGCCTGACTGACTGACTGACTGAATGACTGACTGACTGAGACTAAATGACTGACTGCTTGACTGACTGGCTGAAGGACTAACTGACTGACTGAGTGACTGACTGACTGGACTGACTGACTGAGACTGAATGACTGAGTGCTTGACTGATTGACTGTCAGACTGACTGACTGACTTCGCAAAAGGGAAAAATAAAAAAAAAGAATTATAAAATTAGAAAAAAATATTTGCATTTAAGATTTCCTTTCCGGCTGGGATTTGAACCCAGGGCGACACTCATGGAAGCCCAACGCTCTCGCCAATATACTATCGGATCTCTGTTGATCGGTGTCTTAATTATAATAAAAACAAAAAATGCACCTTAGTAATTATTGATCTAAAATCTTTGAAATCTAAAGGTCGAATGATTAAACTCACTCAGAATTTTCTTCCGTACATAAATAATCCATATTTGCAAAAGAAAGAAATTGAAAAAAAAAAGAATCTTCAAATTAGAAGAGAAATATATACATGGAAGATTTTCGTTCCGGCCGGGACTCGAACCCAGTACCACGCGCTTGGAACCCAACGGTCTAGCCATTAGGATATCGGAGCTCTGTCGATGGAAGTCTTAAATATAATAAAAACAAAAAATGCACCTTGGTAATTATTGATTCAAACACTTTGAAATTTACAGGTCGAATAATTAAACTGACTCAGAATTTTTCTCCCTACATAAATAATCAATATTCGCAAAAGAGGAAAATTAAAAAAAAAAGAAGAAGAAATTTCAAATTAGAAACTAAAAGTATACATTGAAGATTTTCGTTCAGGCTGGGACTCGAACCCAGGGCCACTCGCTTGGAAGCCTAACACTCTAGCCAATAGTCTATTGGAGCTCTGTCGGTGGGAGTTTTAAATATAATAAAAACAAAAAATGCACCTTGGTAATTGTTTATTTAAACACTTTGAAATCTTCGTGTCGAAAAATTAAACTGACTCAGAATTTTCTTCCCTACATAAATAATCAATAAATGCAAAGGAAAGAAATTGAAAAAAAAAAGAATTTTCAAATTAGAAAAGAAATATATACATTGAAGATATTCGCTCCGGCTGGGACTCGAACCCAGGCCACTCGCTTGGAAGACCAGCGGTCTAGCCATTAGGCTATCGGAGTTCTGTCGAGCGGAGTCTTACTGCCTGACTGATACTGCCTGACTGACAGACTGACTCACTGACTGACTGATACTGACTGACTGACTCACTAACTGACCGAGACTGACTGACTAACTGCCTGACTGACTGAGACTGGACTGACTGACTGACTGACTGACTGACTGACTAACTGACTGACTGAGACTGACTGACTGACTGCTTGACTCTCTGACTGGCTATTTCACTGACTGACTGAATGACTAAATGACTGACTGACACTGACTGACTGACTGCTTGACTACCTGACTGACTGCTTGACTGACTAACTGACTGGACAGGACTGACCGACTGACTGACTGACAGACTGACTGAATAAGGATGACTGACAGCCTGACTGAATAAGGCTGACTGACTGACTGACTGACAGACTGACTGAATAAGGCTGACCGACTGACTGACTGCCTGACTGACTGACTGACTGAATGACTGACTGACTGACTGACCGAGACTGACTGACTGACTGACTGAGACTGGACTGGACTGACTGACTGACTGACTGACTGAGACTGACTGACTGCTTTAGTGACTAACTGACTGCACAGGACTGACCGACTGACTGACTGACTGACTGCCTGACTGACTGACTGACTGAATGACTGACTGACTGAGACTAAATGACTGACTGCTTGACTGACTGGCTGAAGGACTAACTGACTGACTGAGTGACTGACTGACTGGACTGACTGACTGAGACTGAATGACTGAGTGCTTGACTGATTGACTGTCAGACTGACTGACTGACTTCGCAAAAGGGAAAAATAAAAAAAAAGAATTATAAAATTAGAAAAAAATATTTGCATTTAAGATTTCCTTTCCGGCTGGGATTTGAACCCAGGGCGACACTCATGGAAGCCCAACGCTCTCGCCAATATACTATCGGATCTCTGTTGATCGGTGTCTTAATTATAATAAAAACAAAAAATGCACCTTAGTAATTATTGATCTAAAATCTTTGAAATCTAAAGGTCGAATGATTAAACTCACTCAGAATTTTCTTCCGTACATAAATAATCCATATTTGCAAAAGAAAGAAATTGAAAAAAAAAAGAATCTTCAAATTAGAAGAGAAATATATACATGGAAGATTTTCGTTCCGGCCGGGACTCGAACCCAGTACCACGCGCTTGGAACCCAACGGTCTAGCCATTAGGCTATCGGAGCTCTGTCGATGGAAGTCTTAAATATAATAAAAACAAAAAATGCACCTTGGTAATTATTGATTCAAACACTTTGAAATTTACAGGTCGAATAATTAAACTGACTCAGAATTTTTCTTCCTACATAAATAATCAATATTTGCAAAAGAGAAAAATTAAAAAAAAAGAAGAAGAAATTTCAAATTAGAAACTAAAAGTATACATTGAAGATTTTCGTTCAGACTGGGACTCGAACCCAGGGCCACTCGCTTGGAAGCCTAACACTCTAGCCATTAGTCTATGGGAGCTCTGTCGGTGGGAGTTTTAAATATAATAAAAACAAAAAATGCACCTTGGTAATTGTTTATTTAAACACTTTGAAATCTTTGTGTCGAAAAATTAAACTGACTCAGAATTTTCTTCCCTACATAAATAATCAATAATTGCAAAGGAAAGAAATTGAAAAAAAAAGAATTTTCAAATTAGAAAAGAAATATATACATTGAAGATATTCGCTCCGCCTGGGACTCGAACCCAGGCCACTCGCTTGGAAGACCAGCGGTCTAGCCATTAGGCTATCGGAGTTCTGTCGATCGGAGTCTTACTGCCTGACTGATACTGCCTGACTGACAGACTGACTCACTGACTGACTGATACTGACTGACTGACTCACTGACTGACCGAGACTGACTGACTAACTGCCTGACTGACTGAGACTGGACTGACTGACTGACTGACTGACTGACTGACTAACTGACTGACTGAGACTGACTGTCTGACTGCTTGACTCTCTGACTGGCTATTTCACTGACTGACTGAATGACTAAATGACTGACTGACACTGACTGACTGACTGCTTGACTACCTGACTGACTGCTTGACTGACTAACTGACTGGACAGGACTGACCGACTGACTGACTGACAGACTGACTGAATAAGGATGACTGACAGACTGACTGAATAAGGCTGACTGACTGACTGACTGACAGACTGACTGAATAAGGCTGACCGACTGACTGACTGCCTGACTGACTGACTGACTGAATGACTGACTGACTGACTGACCGAGACTGACTGACTGACTGACTGAGACTGGACTGGACTGACTGACTGACTGACTGACTGAGACTGACTGACTGCTTTAGTGACTAACTGACTGCACAGGACTGACCGACTGACTGACTGACTGACTGCCTGACTGACTGACTGACTGAATGACTGACTGACTGAGACTAAATGACTGACTGCTTGACTGACTGGCTGAAGGACTAACTGACTGACTGAGTGACTGACTGACTGGACTGACTGACTGAGACTGAATGACTGAGTGCTTGACTGATTGACTGTCAGACTGACTGACTGACTTCGCAAAAGGGAAAAATAAAAAAAAAGAATTATAAAATTAGAAAAAAATATTTGCATTTACGATTTCCTTTCCGGCTGGGATTTGAACCCAGGGCGACACTCATGGAAGCCCAACGCTCTCGCCAATATACTATCGGATCTCTGTTGATCGGTGTCTTAATTATAATAAAAACAAAAAATGCACCTTAGTAATTATTGATCTAAAATCTTTGAAATCTAAAGGTCGAATGATTAAACTCACTCAGAATTTTCTTCCGTACATAAATAATCCATATTTGCAAAAGAAAGAAATTGAAAAAAAAAAGAATCTTCAAATTAGAAGAGAAATATATACATGGAAGATTTTCGTTCCGGCCGGGACTCGAACCCAGTACCACGCGCTTGGAACCCAACGGTCTAGCCATTAGGCTATCGGAGCTCTGTCGATGGAAGTCTTAAATATAATAAAAACAAAAAATGCACCTTGGTAATTATTGATTCAAACACTTTGAAATTTACAGGTCGAATAATTAAACTGACTCAGAATTTTTCTCCCTACATAAATAATCAATATTCGCAAAAGAGGAAAATTAAAAAAAAAAGAAGAAGAAATTTCAAATTAGAAACTAAAAGTATACATTGAAGATTTTCGTTCAGGCTGGGACTCGAACCCAGGGCCACTCGCTTGGAAGCCTAACACTCTAGCCATTAGTCTATGGGAGCTCTGTCGGTGGGAGTTTTAAATATAATAAAAACAAAAAATGCACCTTGGTAATTGTTTATTTAAACACTTTGAAATCTTCGTGTCGAAAAATTAAACTGACTCAGAATTGTCTTCCCTACATAAATAATCAATAATTGCAAAGGAAAGAAATTGAAAAAAAAAAAGAATTTTCAAATTAGAAAAGAAATATATACATTGAAGATATTCGCTCCGGCTGGGACTCGAACCCAGGCCACTCGCTTGGAAGACCAGCGGTCTAGCCATTAGGCTATCGGAGTTCTGTCGAGCGGAGTCTTACTGCCTGACTGATACTGCCTGACTGACAGACTGACTCACTGACTGACTGATACTGACTGACTGACTCACTGACTGACCGAGACTGACTGACTAACTGCCTGACTGACTGAGACAGGACTGACTGACTGACTGACTGACTGACTGACTAACTGACTGACTGAGACTGACTGACTGACTGCTTGACTCTCTGACTGGCTATTTCACTGACTGACTGAATGACTAAATGACTGACTGACACTGACTGACTGACTGCTTGACTACCTGACTGACTGCTTGACTGACTAACTGACTGGACAGGACTGACCGACTGACTGACTGACAGACTGACTGAATAAGGATGACTGACAGACTGACTGAATAAGGCTGACTGACTGACTGACTGACAGACTGACTGAATAAGGCTGACCGACTGACTGACTGCCTGACTGACTGACTGAATGACTGACTGACTGACTGACCGAGACTGACTGACTGACTGACTGAGACTGGACTGGACTGACTGACTGACTGACTGACTGAGACTGACTGACTGCTTTAGTGACTAACTGACTGCACAGGACTGACCGACTGACTGACTGACTGACTGCCTGACTGACTGACTGACTGAATGACTGACTGACTGAGACTAAATGACTGACTGCTTGACTGACTGGCTGAAGGACTAACTGACTGACTGAGTGACTGACTGACTGGACTGACTGACTGAGACTGAATGACTGAGTGCTTGACTGATTGACTGTCAGACTGACTGACTGACTTCGCAAAAGGGAAAAATAAAAAAAAAAAGAATTATAAAATTAGAAAAAAATATTTGCATTTAAGATTTCCTTTCCGGCCGGGATTCGAACCCAGTACCACGCGCTAGGAACCCAACGGTCTAGCCATTAGGATATCGGAGCTCTGTCGATGGAAGTCTTAAATATAATAAAAACAAAAAATGCACCTTGGTAATTATTGATTCAAACACTTTGAAATTTACAGGTCGAATAATTAAACTGACTCAGAATTTTTCTCCCTACATAAATAATCAATATTCGCAAAAGAGAAAAATTAAAAAAAAAGAAGAAGAAATTTTAAATTAGAAACTAAAAGTATTCATTGAAGATTTTCGTTCAGGCTGGGACTCGAACCCAGGGCCACTCGCTCGGAAGCCTAACACTCTAGCCATTACTCTATGGGAGCTCTGTCGGTGGGAGTTTTAAATATAATAAAAACAAAAAATGCACCTTGGTAATTGTTTATTTAAACACTTTGAAATCTTCGTGTCGAAAAATTAAACTGACTCAGAATTTTCTTCCCTACATAAATAATCAATAATTGCAAAGGAAAGAAATTGAAAAAAAAAAGAATTTTCAAATTAGAAAAGAAATATATACATTGAAGATATTCGCTCCGGCTGGGACTCGAACCCAGGCCACTCGCTTGGAAGACCAGCGGTCTAGCCATTAGGCTATCGGAGTTCTGTCGAGCGGAGTCTTACTGCCTGACTGATACTGCCTGACTGATACTGCCTGACTGACAGACTGACTCACTGACTGACTGATACTGACTGACTGACTCACTGACTGACCGAGACTGACTGACTAACTGCCTGACTGACTGAGACTGGACTGACTGACTGACTGACTGACTGACTAACTGACTGACTGAGACTGACTGACTGACTGCTTGACTCTCTGACTGGCTATTTCACTGACTGACTGAATGACTAAATGACTGACTGACACTGACTGACTGACTGCTTGACTACCTGACTGACTGCTTGACTGACTAACTGACTGGACAGGACTGACCGACTGACTGACTGACAGACTGACTGAATAAGGATGACTGACAGACTGACTGAATAAGGCTGACTGACTGACTGACTGACAGACTGACTGAATAAGGCTGACCGACTGACTGACTGCCTGACTGACTGACTGACTGAATGACTGACTGACTGACTGACCGAGACTGACTGACTGACTGACTGAGACTGGACTGGACTGACTGACTGACTGACTGACTGAGACTGACTGACTGCTTTAGTGACTAACTGACTGCACAGGACTGACCGACTGACTGACTGACTGACTGCCTGACTGACTGACTGACTGAATGACTGACTGACTGAGACTAAATGACTGACTGCTTGACTGACTGGCTGAAGGACTAACTGACTGACTGAGTGACTGACTGACTGGACTGACTGACTGAGACTGAATGACTGAGTGCTTGACTGATTGACTGTCAGACTGACTGACTGACTTCGCAAAAGGGAAAAATAAAAAAAAAAAGAATTATAAAATTAGAAAAAAATATTTGCATTTAAGATTTCCTTTCCGGCTGGGATTTGAACCCAGGGCGACACTCATGGAAGCCCAACGCTCTCGCCAATATACTTTCGGATCTCTGTTGATCGGTGTCTTAATTATAATAAAAACAAAAAATGCACCTTAGTAATTATTGATCTAAAATCTTTGAAATCTAAAGGTCGAATGATTAAACTGACTCAGAATTTTCTTCCGTACATAAATAATCCATATTTGCAAAAGAAAGAAATTGAAAAAAAAAAGAATCTTCAAATTAGAAGAGAAAGATATACATGGAAGATTTTCGTTCCGGCCGGGACTCGAACCCAGTACCACGCGCTTGGAACCCAACGGTCTAGCCATTAGGCTATCGGAGCTCTGTCGGTGGGAGTTTGAAATATAATAAAAACAAAAAATGCACCTTGGTAATTGTTTATTTAAACACTTTGAAATCTTCGTGTCGAAAAATTAAACTGACTCAGAATTTTCTTCCCTACATAAATAATCAATAATTGCAAAGGAAAGAAATTGAAAAAAAAAAGAATTTTCAAATTAGAAAAGAAATATATACATTGAAGATATTCGCTCCGGCTGGGACTCGAACCCAGGCCACTCGCTTGGAAGACCAGCGGTCTAGCCATTAGGCTATCGGAGTTCTGTCGAGCGGAGTCTTACTGCCTGACTGATACTGCCTGACTGACAGACTGACTCACTGACTGACTGATACTGACTGACTGACTCACTGACTGACCGAGACTGACTGACTAACTGCCTGACTGACTGAGACTGGACTGACTGACTGACTGACTGACTGACTAACTGACTGACTGAGACTGACTGACTGACTGCTTGACTCTCTGACTGGCTATTTCACTGACTGACTGAATGACTAAATGACTGACTGACACTGACTGACTGACTGCTTGACTACCTGACTGACTGCTTGACTGACTAACTGACTGGACAGGACTGACCGACTGACTGACTGACAGACTGACTGAATAAGGATGACTGACAGACTGACTGAATAAGGCTGACTGACTGACTGACTGACAGACTGACTGAATAAGGCTGACCGACTGACTGACTGCCTGACTGACTGACTGACTGAATGACTGACTGACTGACTGACCGAGACTGACTGACTGACTGACTGAGACTGGACTGGACTGACTGACTGACTGAGACTGACTGACTGCTTTAGTGACTAACTGACTGCACAGGACTGACCGACTGACTGACTGACTGACTGCCTGACTGACTGACTGACTGAATGACTGACTGACTGACTGCTTGACTGACTGGCTGAAGGACTAACTGACTGACTGAGTGACTGACTGACTGGACTGACTGACTGAGACTGAATGACTGAGTGCTTGACTGATTGACTGTCAGACTGACTGACTGACTTCGCAAAAGGGAAAAATAAAAAAAAAAAAATTATAAAATTAGAAAAAAATATTTGCATTTAAGATTTCCTTTCCGGCCGGGATTCGAACCCAGTACCACGCGCTAGGAACCCAACGGTCTAGCCATTAGGATATCGGAGCTCTGTCGATGGAAGTCTTAAATATAATAAAAACAAAAAATGCACCTTGGTAATTATTGATTCAAACACTTTGAAATTTACAGGTCGAATAATTAAACTGACTCAGAATTTTTCTCCCTACATAAATAATCAATATTCGCAAAAGAGAAAAATTAAAAAAAAGAAGAAGAAATTTTAAATTAGAAACTAAAAGTATTCATTGAAGATTTTCGTTCAGGCTGGGACTCGAACCCAGGGCCACTCGCTCGGAAGCCTAACACTCTAGCCATTACTCTATGGGAGCTCTGTCGGTGGGAGTTTTAAATATAATAAAAACAAAAAATGCACCTTGGTAATTGTTTATTTAAACACTTTGAAATCTTCGTGTCGAAAAATTAAACTGACTCAGAATTTTCTTCCCTACATAAATAATCAATAATTGCAAAGGAAAGAAATTGAAAAAAAAAAGAATTTTCAAATTAGAAAAGAAATATATACATTGAAGATATTCGCTCCGGCTGGGACTCGAACCCAGGCCACTCGCTTGGAAGACCAGCGGTCTAGCCATTAGGCTATCGGAGTTCTGTCGAGCGGAGTCTTACTGCCTGACTGATACTGCCTGACTGACAGACTGACTCACTGACTGACTGATACTGACTGACTGACTCACTGACTGACCGAGACTGACTGACTAACTGCCTGACTGACTGAGACTGGACTGACTGACTGACTGACTGACTGACTAACTGACTGACTGAGACTGACTGACTGACTGCTTGACTCTCTGACTGGCTATTTCACTGACTGACTGAATGACTAAATGACTGACTGACACTGACTGACTGACTGCTTGACTACCTGACTGACTGCTTGACTGACTAACTGACTGGACAGGACTGACCGACTGACTGACTGACAGACTGACTGAATAAGGATGACTGACAGACTGACTGAATAAGGCTGACTGACTGACTGACTGACAGACTGACTGAATAAGGCTGACCGACTGACTGACTGCCTGACTGACTGACTGACTGAATGACTGACTGACTGACTGACCGAGACTGACTGACTGACTGACTGAGACTGGACTGGACTGACTGACTGACTGACTGACTGAGACTGACTGACTGCTTTAGTGACTAACTGACTGCACAGGACTGACCGACTGACTGACTGACTGACTGCCTGACTGACTGACTGACTGAATGACTGACTGACTGAGACTAAATGACTGACTGCTTGACTGACTGGCTGAAGGACTAACTGACTGACTGAGTGACTGACTGACTGGACTGACTGACTGAGACTGAATGACTGAGTGCTTGACTGATTGACTGTCAGACTGACTGACTGACTTCGCAAAAGGGAAAAATAAAAAAAAAAGAATTATAAAATTAGAAAAAAATATTTGCATTTAAGATTTCCTTTCCGGCTGGGATTTGAACCCAGGGCGACACTCATGGAAGCCCAACGCTCTCGCCAATATACTTTCGGATCTCTGTTGATCGGTGTCTTAATTATAATAAAAACAAAAAATGCACCTTAGTAATTATTGATCTAAAATCTTTGAAATCTAAAGGTCGAATGATTAAACTGACTCAGAATTTTCTTCCGTACATAAATAATCCATATTTGCAAAAGAAAGAAATTGAAAAAAAAAAGAATCTTCAAATTAGAAGAGAAAGATATACATGGAAGATTTTCGTTCCGGCCGGGACTCGAACCCAGTACCACGCGCTTGGAACCCAACGGTCTAGCCATTAGGCTATCGGAGCTCTGTCGGTGGGAGTTTGAAATATAATAAAAACAAAAAATGCACCTTGGTAATTGTTTATTTAAACACTTTGAAATCTTCGTGTCGAAAAATTAAACTGACTCAGAATTTTCTTCCCTACATAAATAATCAATAATTGCAAAGGAAAGAAATTGAAAAAAAAAAGAATTTTCAAATTAGAAAAGAAATATATACATTGAAGATATTCGCTCCGGCTGGGACTCGAACCCAGGCCACTCGCTTGGAAGACCAGCGGTCTAGCCATTAGGCTATCGGAGTTCTGTCGAGCGGAGTCTTACTGCCTGACTGATACTGCCTGACTGAAAGACTGACTCACTGACTGACTGATATTGACTGACTGACTCACTGACTGACCGAGACTGACTGACTAACTGCCTGACTGACTGAGACTGGACTGACTGACTGACTGACTGACTGACTGACTAACTGACTGACTGAGACTGACTGACTGACTGCTTGACTACCTGACTGACTGCTTGACTGACTTACTGACTGGACAGGACTGACCGACTGACTGACTGACAGACTGACTGAATAAGGATGACTGACAGACTGACTGAATAAGGCTGACTGACTGACTGACTGACAGACTGACTGAATAAGGCTGACCGACTGACTGACTGCCTGACTGACTGACTGACTGAATGACTGACTGACTGACTGACCGAGACTGACTGACTGACTGACTGAGACTGGACTGGACTGACTGACTGACTGACTGACTGAGACTGACTGACTGCTTTAGTGACTAACTGACTGCTTTAGTGACTAACTGACTGCACAGGACTGACCGACTGACTGACTGACTGACTGCCTGACTGACTGACTGACTGAATGACTGACTGACTGAGACTAAATGACTGACTGCTTGACTGACTGGCTGAAGGACTAACTGACTGACTGAGTGACTGACTGATTGGACTGACTGACTGAGACTGAATGACTGAGTGCTTGACTGATTGACTGTCAGACTGACTGACTGACTTCGCAAAAGGGAAAAATAAAAAAAAAAGAATTATAAAATTAGAAAAAAATATTTGCATTTAAGATTTCCTTTCCGGCCGGGACTCGAACCCAGGGCCACTCGCTTGGAAGCCTAACACTCTAGCCATTGGTCTATGGGAGCTCTGTGGTGGGAGTTTTAAATATAATAAAAACAAAAAATGCACCTTGGTAATTGTTTATTTATACACTTTGAAATCTTCGTGTCGAAAAATTAAACTGACTCAGAATTTTCTTCCCTACATAAATAATCAATAATTGCAAAGGAAAGAAATTGAAAAAAAAAAGAATTTTCAAATTAGAAAAGAAATATATACATTGAAGATATTCGCTCCGGCTGGGACTCGAACCCAGGCCACTCGCTTGGAAGACCAGCGGTCTAGCCATTAGGCTATCGGAGTTCTGTCGAGCGGAGTCTTACTGCCTGACTGATACTGCCTGACTGACAGACTGACTCACTGACTGACTGATACTGACTGACTGACTCACTGACTGACCGAGACTGACTGACTAACTGCCTGACTGACTGAGACTGGACTGACTGACTGACTGACTGACTGACTGACTAACTGACTGACTGAGACTGACTGCTTGACTCTCTGACTGGCTATTTCACTGACTGACTGAATGACTAAATGACTGACTGACACTGACTGACTGACTGCTTGACTACCTGACTGACTGCTTGACTGACTAACTGACTGGACAGGACTGACCGACTGACTGACTGACAGACTGACTGAATAAGGATGACTGACAGACTGACTGAATAAGGCTGACTGACTGACTGACTGACAGACTGACTGAATAAGGCTGACCGACTGACTGACTGCCTGACTGACTGACTGACTGAATGACTGACTGACTGACTGACCGAGACTGACTGACTGACTGACTGAGACTGGACTGGACTGACTGACTGACTGACTGACTGAGACTGACTGACTGCTTTAGTGACTAACTGACTGCACAGGACTGACCGACTGACTGACTGACTGACTGCCTGACTGACTGACTGACTGAATGACTGACTGACTGAGACTAAATGACTGACTGCTTGACTGACTGGCTGAAGGACTAACTGACTGACTGAGTGACTGACTGACTGGACTGACTGACTGAGACTGAATGACTGAGTGCTTGACTGATTGACTGTCAGACTGACTGACTGACTTCGCAAAAGGGAAAAATAAAAAAAAAGAATTATAAAATTAGAAAAAAAATTTTTCATTTAAGATTTCCTTTCCGGCCGGGACTCGAACCCAGGGCCACTCGCTTGGAAGCCTAACACTCTAGCCATTAGTCTATGGGAGCTCTGTCGGTGGGAGTTTTAAATATAATAAAAACAAAAAATGCACCTTGGTAATTGTTTATTTAAACACTTTGAAATCTTCGTGTCGAAAAATTAAACTGACTCAAAATTTTCTTCCCTACATAAATAATCAATAATTGCAAAGGAAAGAAATTGAAAAAAAAAGAATTTTCAAATTAGAAAAGAAATATATACATTGACGATATTCGCTCCGGCTGTGACTCGAACCCTGGCCACTCGCTTGGAAGACCAGCGGTCTAGCCATTAGGCTATCGGAGTTCTATCGAGCGGAGTCTTACTGCCTGACTGATACTGCCTGACTGACAGATTGACTCACTGACTGACTGATACTGACTGACTGACTCACTGACTGACCGAGACTGACTGACTAACTGCCTGACTGACTGAGACTGGACTGACTGACTGACTGACTGACTGACTGACTAACTGACTGACTGAGACTGACTGACTGACTGCTTGACTCTCTGACTGGCTATTTCACTGACTGACTGAATGACTAAATGACTGACTGACACTGACTGACTGACTGCTTGACTACCTGACTGACTGCTTGACTGACTAACTGACTGGACAGGACTGACCGACTGACTGACTGACAGACTGACTGAATAAGGATGACTGACAGACTGACTGAATAAGGCTGACTGACTGCCTGACTGACTGACTGACTGAATGACTGACTGACTGAGACTAAATGACAGACTGCTTGACTGACTGGCTGAAGGACTAACTGACTGACTGAGTGACTGACTGACTGGACTGACTGACTGAGACTGAATGACTGAGTGCTTGACTGATTGACTGTCAGACTGACTGACTGACTTCGAAAAAGGGAAAAATAAAAAAAAAAATTATAAAATTAGAAAAAAATATTTGCATTTAAGATTTCCTTTCCGGCTGGGATTTGAACCCAGGGCGACACTCATGGAAGCCCAACGCTCTCGCCAATATACTTTCGGATCTCTGTTGATCGGTGTCTTAATTATAATAAAAACAAAAAATGCACCTTAGTAATTATTGATCTAAAATCTTTGAAATCTAAAGGTCGAATGATTAAACTGACTCAGAATTTTCTTCGGTACATAAATAATCCATATTTGCAAAAGAAAGAAATTGAAAAAAAAAAGAATCTTCAAATTAGAAGAGAAATATATACTTGGAAGATTTTCGTTCCGGCCGGGACTCGAACCCAGTACCACGCGCTTGGAACCCAACTGTCTAGCCATTAGGCTATCGGAGCTCTGTCGATGGAAGTCTTAAATATAATAAAAACAAAAAATGCACCTTTGTAATTATTGATTCAAACACTTTGAAATTTACAGGTCGAATAATTAAACTGACTCAGAATTTTTCTCCCTACATAAATAATCAATATTCGCAAAAGAGAAAAATTAAAAAAAAAAAGAAGAAGAAATTTCAAATTAGAAACTAAAAGTATACATTGAAGATTTTCGTTCAGGCTGGGACTCGAACCCAGGGCCACTCGCTTGGAAGCCTAACACTCTAGCCATTAGTCTATGGGAGCTCTCTCGGTGGGAGTTTTAAATATAATAAAAACAAAAAATGCACCTTGGTAATTGTTTATTTAAACACTTTGAAATCTTCGTGTCGAAAAATTAAACTGACTCAGAATTTTCTTCCCTACATAAATAATCAATAATTGCAAAGGAAAGAAATTGAAAAAAAAAAGAATTTTCAAATTAGAAAAGAAATATATACATTGAAGATATTCGCTCCGGCTGGGACTCGAACCCAGGCCACTCGCTTGGAAGACCAGCGGTCTAGCCATTAGGCTATCGGAGTTCTGTCGAGCGGAGTCTTACTGCCTGACTGTACTGCCTGACTGACAGACTGACTCACTGACTGACTGATACTGACTGACTGACTCACTGACTGACCGAGACTGACTGACTAACTGCCTGACTGACTGAGACTGGACTGACTGACTGACTGACTGACTTACTGACTAACTGACTGACTGAGACTGACTGACTGCTTGACTCTCTGACTGGCTATTTCACTGACTGACTGAATGACTAAATGACTGACTGACACTGACTGACTGACTGCTTGACTACCTGACTGACTGCTTGACTGACTAACTGACTGGACAGGACTGACCGACTGACTGACTGACAGACTGACTGAATAAGGATGACTGACAGACTGACTGAATAAGGCTGACTGACTGACTGACTGACAGACTGACTGAATAAGGCTGACCGACTGACTGACTGCCTGACTGACTGACTGACTGACTGACCGAGACTGACTGACTGACTGACTGAGACTGGACTGGACTGACTGACTGACTGACTGAGACTGACTGACTGCTTTAGTTACTAACTGACTGCACAGGACTGACCGACTGACTGACTGACTGACTGCCTGACTGGCTGACTGACTGAATGACTGACTGAGACTAAATGACTGACTGCTTGACTGACTGGCTGAAGGACTAACTGACTGACTGAGTGACTGACTGACTGGACTGACTGACTGAGACTGAATGACTGAGTGCTTGACTGATTGACTGTCAGACTGACTGACTGACTTCGCAAAAGGGAAAAATAAAAAAAAAGAATTATAAAATTAGAAAAAAATATTTGCATTTAAGATTTCCTTTCCGGCCGGGACTCGAACCCAGTACCACGCGCTAGGAACCCAACGGTCTAGCCATTAGGCTATCGGAGCTCTGTCGATGGAAGTCTTAAATATAATAAAAACAAAAAATGCACCTTGGTAATTATTGATTCAAACACTTTGAAATTTACAGGTCGAATAATTAAACTGACTCAGAATTTTTCTCCCTACATAAATAATCAATATTCGCAAAAGAGAAAAATTAAAAAAAAAGAAGAAGAAATTTCAAATTAGAAACTAAAAGTATACATTGAAGATTTTCGTTCAGGCTGGGACTCGAACCCAGGGCCACTCGCTTGGAAGCCTAACCCTCTAGCCATTAGTCTATGGGAGCTCTGTCGGTGGGAGTTTTAAATATAATAAAAACAAAAAATGCACCTTGCTAATTGTTTATTTAAACACTTTGAAATCTTCGTGTCGAAAAATTAAACTGACTCAGAATTTTCTTCCCTACATAAATAATCAATAATTGCAAAGGAAAGAAATTGAAAAAAAAAAGAATTTTCAAATTAGAAAAGAAATATATACATTGAAGATATTCGCTCCGGCTGGGACTCGAACCCAGGCCACTCGCTTGGAAGACCAGCGGTCTAGCCATTAGGCTATCGGAGTTCTGTCGAGCGGAGTCTTACTGCCTGACTGATACTGCCTGACTGACAGACTGACTCACTGACTGACTGATATTGACTGACTGACTCACTGACTGACCGAGACTGACTGACTAACTGCCTGACTGACTGAAACTGGACTGACTGACTGACTGACTGACTGACTAACTGACTGACTGAGACTGACTGACTGACTGCTTGATTCTCTGACTGGCTATTTCACTGACTGACTGAATGACTAAATGACTGACTGACACTGACTGACTGACTGCTTGACTACCTGACTGACTGCTTGACTGACTAACTGACTGGACAGGACTGACCGACTGACTGACTGGACAGGACTGACCGACTGACTGACTGACAGACTGACTGAATAAGGATGACTGACAGACTGACTGAATAAGGCTGACTGAATAAGGCTGACCGACTGACTGACTGAATAAGGCTGACCGACTGACTGACTGAATAAGGCTGACCGAGTGACTGACTGCCTGACTGACTGACTGACCGAGACTGACTGACTGACTGACTGAGACTGGACTGGACTGACTGACTGACTGACTGACTGAGACTGACTGACTGCTTTAGTGATTTACTGACTGCACAGGACTGACCGACTGACTGATTGACTGACTGCCTGACTGACTGAGACTGAATGACTGAGTGCTTGACTGATTGACTGTCAGACTGACTGACTGACTTCGCAAAAGGGAAAAATAAAAAAAAAAGAATTATAAAATTAGAAAAAAATATTTGCATTTAAGATTTCCTTTCCGGCCGGGACTCGAACCCAGGGCCACTCGCTTGGAAGCCTAACACTCTAGCCATTAGTCTATGGGAGCTCTGTCGGTGGGAGTTTTAAATATAATAAAAACAAAAAATGCACCTTGGTAATTGTTTATTTAAACACTTTGAAATCTTCGTGTCGAAAAATTAAACTGACTCAGAATTTTCTTCCCTACATAAATAATCAATAATTGCAAAGGAAAGAAATTGAAAAAAAAAAGAATTTTCAAATTAGAAAAGAAATATATAAATTGAAGATATTCGCTCCGGCTGGGACTCGAACCCAGGCCACTCGCTTGGAAAACCAGCGGTCTAGCCATCAGGCTATCGGAGTTCTGTCGAGCGGAGTCTTACTGCCTGACTGATACTGCCTGACTGACAGACTGACTCACTGACTGACCGATACTGACTGACTGACTCACTGACTGACCGAGACTGATTGACTAACTGCCTGACTGACTGAGACTGGACTGACTGACTGACTGACTGACTGACTGACTGCTTGACTCTCTGACTGGCTATTTCACTGACTGACTGAATGACTAAATGACTGACTGACACTGACTGACTGACTGCTTGACTACCTGACTGACTGCTTGACTGACTAACTGACTGGACAGGACTGACCGACTGACTGAATAAGGATGACTGACAGACTGACTGAATAAGGCTGACTGACTGACTGACTGACAGACTGACTGAATAAGGCTGACCGACTGACTGACTGCCTGACTGACTGACTGACTGAATGACTGACTGACCGAGACTGACTGACAGACTGACTGAGACTGGACTGGACTGACTGACTGACTGACTGACTGAGACTGACTGACTGCTTTAGTGACTAACTGACTGCACAGGACTGACCGACTGACTGACTGACTGACTGCCTGACTGACTGACTGACTGAATGACTGACTGACTGAGACTAAATGACTGACTGCTTGACTGACTGGCTGAAGGACTAACTGACTGACTGAGTGACTGACTGACTGGACTGACTGACTGAGACTGAATGACTGAGTGCTTGACTGATTGACTGTCAGACTGACTGACTGACTTCGCAAAAGGGAAAAATAAAAAAAAAGAATTATAAAATTAGAAAAAAATATTTGCATTTAAGATTTCCTTTCCGGCTGGGATTTGAACCCAGGGCGACACTCATGGAAGCCCAACGCTCTCGCCAATATACTATCGGATCTCTGTTGATCGGTGTCTTAATTATAATAAAAACAAAAAATGCACCTTAGTAATTATTGATCTAAAATCTTTGAAATCTAAAGGTCGAATGATTAAACTCACTCAGAATTTTCTTCCGTACATAAATAATCCATATTTGCAAAAGAAAGAAATTGAAAAAAAAAAGAATCTTCAAATTAGAAGAGAAATATATACATGGAAGATTTTCGTTCCGGCCGGGACTCGAACCCAGTACCACGCGCTTGGAACCCAACGGTCTAGCCATTAGGCTATCGGAGCTCTATCGATTGAAGTCTTAAATATAATAAAAACAAAAAATGCACCTTGGTAATTATTGATTCAAACACTTTGAAATTTACAGGTCGAATAATTAAACTGACTCAGAATTTTTCTCCCTACATAAATAATCAATATTCGCAAAAGAGGAAAATTAAAAAAAAAAGAAGAAGAAATTTCAAATTAGAAACTAAAAGTATACATTGAAGATTTTCGTTCAGGCTGGGACTCGAACCCAGGGCCACTCGCTTGGAAGCCTAACACTCTAGCCATTAGTCTATGGGAGCTCTGTCGGTGGGAGTTTTAAATATAATAAAAACAAAAAATGCACCTTGGTAATTGTTTATTTAAACACTTTGAAATCTTCGTGTCGAAAAATTAAACTGACTCAGAATTTTCTTCCCTACATAAATAATCAATAATTGCAAAGGAAAGAAATTGAAAAAAAAAGAATTTTCAAATTAGAAAAGAAATATATACATTGAAGATATTCGCTCCGGCTGGGACTCGAACCCAGGCCACTCGCTTGGAAGACCAGCGGTCTAGCCATTAGGCTATCGGAGTTCTGTCGAGCGGAGTCTTACTGCCTGACTGATACTGCCTGACTGACAGACTGACTCACTGACTGACTGATACTGACTGACTGACTCACTAACTGACCGAGACTGACTGACTAACTGCCTGACTGACTGAGACTGAACTGACTGACTGACTGACTGACTGACTGACTAACTGACTGACTGAGACTGACTGACTGACTGCTTGACTCTCTGACTGGCTATTTCACTGACTGACTGAATGACTAAATGACTGACTGACACTGACTGACTGACTGCTTGACTACCTGACTGACTGCTTGACTGACTAACTGACTGGACAGGACTGACCGACTGACTGACTGACAGACTGACTGAATAAGGATGACTGACAGACTGACTGAATAAGGCTGACTGACTGACTGACTGACAGACTGACTGAATAAGGCTGACCGACTGACTGACTGCCTGACTGACTGACTGACTGAATGACTGACTGACTGACTGACCGAGACTGACTGACTGACTGACTGAGACTGGACTGGACTGACTGACTGACTGACTGACTGAGACTGACTGACTGCTTTAGTGACTAACTGACTGCACAGGACTGACCGACTGACTGACTGACTGACTGCCTGACTGACTGACTGACTGAATGACTGACTGACTCAGACTAAATGACTGACTGCTTGTCTGACTGGCTGAAGGACTAACTGACTGACTGAGTGACTGACTGACTGGACTGACTGACTGAGACTGAATGACTGAGTGCTTGACTGATTGACTGTCAGACTGACTGACTGACTTCGCAAAAGGGAAAAATAAAAAAAAAAGAATTATAAAATTAGAAAAAAATATTTGCATTTAAGATTTCCTTTCCGGCCGGGATTCGAACCCAGTACCACGCGCTAGGAACCCAACGGTCTAGCCATTAGGATATCGGAGCTCTGTCGATGGAAGTCTTAAATATAATAAAAACAAAAAATGCACCTTGGTAATTATTGATTCAAACACTTTGAAATTTACAGGTCGAATAATTAAACTGACTCAGAATTTTTCTCCCTACATAAATAATCAATATTCGCAAAAGAGAAAAATTAAAAAAAAAGAAGAAGAAATTTTAAATTAGAAACTAAAAGTATTCATTGAAGATTTTCGTTCAGGCTGGGACTCGAACCCAGGGCCACTCGCTTGGAAGCCTAACACTCTAGCCATTACTCTATGGGAGCTCTGTCGGTGGGAGTTTTAAATATAATAAAAACAAAAAAGGCACCTTGGTAATTGTTTATTTAAACACTTTGAAATCTTCGTGTCGAAAAATTAAACTGACTCAGAATTTTCTTCCCTACATAAATAATCAATAATTGCAAAGGAAAGAAATTGAAAAAAAAAAAGAATTTTCAAATTAGAAAAGAAATATATACATTGAAGATATTCGCTCCGGCTGGGACTCGAACCCAGGCCACTCGCTTGGAAGACCAGCGGTCTAGCCATTAGGCTATCGGAGTTCTGTCGAGCGGAGTCTTACTGCCTGACTGATACTGCCTGACTGACAGACTGACTCACTGATTGACTGATACTGACTGACTGACTCACTGACTGACCGAGACTGACTGACTAACTGCCTGACTGACT
Source organism: Uloborus diversus (assembly GCF_026930045.1). Lineage (NCBI taxonomy): Eukaryota > Metazoa > Arthropoda > Arachnida > Araneae > Uloboridae > Uloborus > Uloborus diversus. The sequence goes on from NW_026558265.1 coordinate 128,973, forward strand.
GAGACTGGACTGACTGACTGACTGACTGAATGACTAAATGACTGACTGACACTGACTGACTGACTGCTTGACTACCTGACTGACTGCTTGACTGACTAACTGACTGGACAGGACTGACCGACTGACTGACTGACAGACTGACTGAATAAGGATGACTGACAGACTGACTGAATAAGGCTGACTGACTGACTGACTGACAGACTGACTGAATAAGGCTGACCGACTGACTGACTGCCTGACTGACTGACTGACTGAATGACTGACTGACTGACAGACCGAGACTGACTGACTGACTGACTGAGACTGGACTGGACTGACTGACTGACTGACTGACTGAGACTGACTGACTGCTTTAGTGACTAACTGACTGCACAGGACTGACCGACTGACTGACTGACTGACTGCCTGACTGACTGACTGACTGAATGACTGACTGACTGAGACTAAATGACTGACTGCTTGACTGACTGGCTGAAGGACTAACTGACTGACTGAGTGACTGACTGACTGGACTGACTGACTGACTGACTGACTGACTGACTAACTGACTGACTGAGACTGACTGACTGACTGCTTGACTCTCTGACTGGCTATTTCACTGACTGACTGAATGACTAAATGACTGACTGACACTGACTGACTGACTGCTTGACTACCTGACTGACTGCTTGACTACCTGACTGACTGCTTGACTGACTAACTGACTGGACAGGACTGACCGACTGACTGACTGACAGACTGACTGAATAAGGATGACTGACAGACTGACTGAATAAGGCTGACTGACTGACTGACTGACAGACTGACTGAATAAGGCTGACCGACTGACTGACTGCCTGACTGACTGACTGACTGAATGACTGACTTACTGAATGACTGAGACTGGACTGGACTGACTGACTGAGACTGGACTGGACTGACTGACTGACTGAGACTGACTGACTGCTTTAGTGACTAACTGACTGCACAGGACTGACCGACTGCCTGACTGACTGACTGAATGACTGACTGACTGAGACTAAATGACTGACTGCTTGACTGACTGGCTGAACGACTAACTGACTGACTGAGTGACTGACTGACTGGACTGACTGACTGAGACTGAATGACTGAGTGCTTGACTGATTGACTGTCAGACTGACTGACTGACTTCGCAAAAGGGAAAAATAAAAAAAAGAATTATAAAATTAGAAAAAAATATTTGCATTTAAGATTTCCTTTCCGGCTGGGATTTGAACCCAGGGCGACACTCATGGAAGCCCAACGCTCTCGCCAATATACTTTCGGATCTCTGTTGATCGGTGTCTTAATTATAATAAAAACAAAAAATGCACCTTAGTAATTATTGATCTAACATTGAAGATATTCGCTCCGGCTGGGACTCGAACCCAGGCCACTCGCTTGGAAGACCAGCGGTCTAGCCATTAGGCTATCGGAGTTCTGTCGAGCGGAGTCTTACTGCCTGACTGTACTGCCTGACTGACAGACTGACTCACTGACTGACTGATACTGACTGACTGACTCACTGACTGACCGAGACTGACTGACTAACTGCCTGACTGACTGAGACTGGACTGACTGACTGACTGACTGACTTACTGACTAACTGACTGACTGAGACTGACTGACTGCTTGACTCTCTGACTGGCTATTTCACTGACTGACTGAATGACTAAATGACTGACTGACACTGACTGACTGACTGCTTGACTACCTGACTGACTGCTTGACTGACTAACTGACTGGACAGGACTGACCGACTGACTGACTGACAGACTGACTGAATAAGGATGACTGACAGACTGACTGAATAAGGCTGACTGACTGACAGACTGACTGAATAAGGCTGACCGACTGACTGACTGCCTGACTGACTGACTGACTGACTGACCGAGACTGACTGACTGACTGACTGAGACTGGACTGACTGACTGACTGACTGAGACTGACTGACTGCTTTAGTTACTAACTGACTGCACAGGACTGACCGACTGACTGACTGACTGACTGCCTGACTGGTTGACTGACTGAATGACTGACTGACTGAGACTAAATGACTGACTGTTCGACTGACTGGCTGAAGGACTAACTGACTGACTGAGTGACTGACTGACTGGACTGACTGACTGAGACTGAATGACTGAGTGCTTGACTGATTGACTGTCAGACTGACTGACTGACTTCGCAAAAGGGAAAAATAAAAAAAAAGAATTATAAAATTAGAAAAAAATATTTGTATTTAAGATTTCCTTTCCGGCCGGGACTCGAACCCAGTACCACGCGCTAGGAACCCAACGGTCTAGCCATTAGGCTATCGGAGCTCTGTCGATGGAAGTCTTAAATATAATAAAAACAAAAAATGCACCTTGGTAATTATTGATTCAAACACTTTGAAATTTACAGGTCGAATAATTAAACTGACTCAGAATTTTTCTCCCTACATAAATAATCAATATTCGCAAAAGAGAAAAATTAAAAAAAAAGAAGAAGAAATTTCAAATTAGAAACTAAAAGTATACATTGAAGATTTTCGTTCAGGCTGGGACTCGAACCCAGGGCCACTCGCTTGGAAGCCTAACACTCTAGCCATTACTCTATGGGAGCTCTGTCGGTGGGAGTTTTAAATATAATAAAAACAAAAAATGCACCTTGGTAATTGTTTATTTAAACACTTTGAAATCTTCGTGTCGAAAAATTAAACTGACTCAGAATTTTCTTCCCTACATAAATAATCAATAATTGCAAAGGAAAGAAATTGAAAAAAAAAAAGAATTTTCAAATTAGAAAAGAAATATATACATTGAAGATATTCGCTCCGGCTGGGACTCGAACCCAGGCCACTCGCTTGGAAGACCAGCGGTCTAGCCATTAGGCTATCGGAGTTCTGTCGAGCGGAGTCTTACTGCCTGACTGATACTGCCTGACTGACAGACTGACTCACTGATTGACTGATACTGACTGACTGACTCACTGACTGACCGAGACTGACTGACTAACTGCCTGACTGACTGAGACTGGACTGACTGACTGAATGACTAAATGACTGACTGACACTGACTGACTGACTGCTTGACTACCTGACTGACTGCTTGACTGACTAACTGACTGGAAAGGACTGACCGACTGACTGACTGACAGACTGACTGAATAAGGATGACTGACAGACTGACTGAATAAGGCTGACTGACTGACTGACTGACAGACTGACTGAATAAGGCTGACCGACTGACTGACTGCCTGACTGACTGACTGACTGAATGACTGACTGACTGACTGACCGAGACTGACTGACTGACTGACTGAGACTGGACTGGACTGACTGACTGACTGACTGACTGAGACTGACTGACTGCTTTAGTGACTAACTGACTGCACAGGACTGACCGACTGACTGACTGACTGACTGCCTGACTGACTGACTGACTGAATGACTGACTGACTGAGACTAAATGACTGACTGCTTGACTGACTGGCTGAAGGACTAACTGACTGACTGAGTGACTGACTGACTGGACTGACTGACTGACTGACTGACTGACTGACTAACTGACTGACTGAGACTGACTGACTGACTGCTTGACTCTCTGACTGGCTATTTCACTGACTGACTGAATGACTAAATGACTGACTGACACTGACTGACTGACTGCTTCACTACCTGACTGACTGCTTGACTGACTAACTGACTGGACAGGACTGACCGACTGACTGACTGACAGACTGACTGAATAAGGATGACTGACAGACTGACTGAATAAGGCTGACTGACTGACTGACTGACAGACTGACTGAATAAGGCTGACCGACTGACTGACTGCCTGACTGACTGACTGACTGAATGACTGACTTACTGAATGACTGAGACTGGACTGGACTGACTGACTGAGACTGGACTGGACTGACTGACTGACTGAGACTGACTGACTGCTTTAGTGACTAACTGACTGCACAGGACTGACCGACTGCCTGACTGACTGACTGACTGAATGACTGACTGACTGAGACTAAATGACTGACTGCTTGACTGACTGGCTGAACGACTAACTGACTGACTGAGTGACTGACTGACTGGACTGACTGACTGAGACTGAATGACTGAGTGCTTGACTGATTGACTGTCAGACTGACTGACTGACTTCGCAAAAGGGAAAAATAAAAAAAAAGAATTATAAAATTAGAAAAAAATATTTGCATTTAAGATTTCCTTTCCGGCCGGGACTCGAACCCAGTACCACGCGCTAGGAACCCAACGGTCTAGCCATTAGGCTATCGGAGCTCTGTCGATTGAAGTCTTAAACATAATAAAAACAAAAAATGCACCTTGGTAATTATTGATTCAAACACTTTGAAATTTACAGGTCGAATAATTAAACTGACTCAGAATTTTTCTTCCTACATAAATAATCAATATTTGCAAAAGAGAAAAATTAAAAAAAAAAGAAGAAGAAATTTCAAATTAGAAACTAAAAGTATACATTGAAGATTTTCGTTCAGGCTGGGACTCGAACCCAGGGCCACTCGCTTGGAAGCCTAACACTCTAGCCATTAGTCTATGGGAGCTCTGTCGGTGGGAGTTTTAAATATAATAAAAACAAAAAATGCACCTTGGTAATTGTTTATTTAAACACTTTGAAATCTTCGTGTCGAAAAATTAAACTGACTCAGAATTTTCTTCCCTACATAAATAATCAATAATTGCAAAGGAAAGAAATTGAAAAAAAAAGAATTTTCAAATTAGAAAAGAAATATATACATTGAAGATATTCGCTCCGCCTGGGACTCGAACCCAGGCCACTCGCTTGGAAGACCAGCGGTCTAGCCATTAGGCTATCGGAGTTCTGTCGATCGGAGTCTTACTGCCTGACTGATACTGCCTGACTGACAGACTGACTCACTGACTGACTGATACTGACTGACTGACTCACTGACTGACCGAGACTGACTGACTAACTGCCTGACTGACTGAGACTGGACTGACTGACTGACTGACTGACTGACTGACTAACTGACTGACTGAGACTGATTGTCTGACTGCTTGACTCTCTGACTGGCTATTTCACTGACTGACTGAATGACTAAATGACTGACTGACACTGACTGACTGACTGCTTGACTACCTGACTGACTGCTTGACTGACTAACTGACTGGACAGGACTGACCGACTGACTGACTGACAGACTGACTGAATAAGGATGACTGACAGACTGACTGAATAAGGCTGACTGACTGACTGACTGACAGACTGACTGAATAAGGCTGACCGACTGACTGACTGCCTGACTGACTGACTGACTGAATGACTGACTGACTGACTGACCGAGACTGACTGACTGACTGACTGAGACTGGACTGGACTGACTGACTGACTTACTGACTGACTGAGACTGACTGACTGCTTTAGTGACTAACTGACTGCACAGGACTGACCGACTGACTGACTGACTGACTGCCTGACTGACTGACTGACTGAATGACTGACTGACTGAGACTAAATGACTGACTGCTTGACTGACTGGCTGAAGGACTAACTGACTGACTGAGTGACTGACTGACTGGACTGACTGACTGAGACTGAATGACTGAGTGCTTGACTGATTGACTGTCAGACTGACTGACTGACTTCGCAAAAGGGAAAAATAAAAAAAAAGAATTATAAAATTAGAAAAAAATATTTGCATTTAAGATTTCCTTTCCGGCTGGGATTTGAACCCAGGGCGACACTCATGGAAGCCCAACGCTCTCGCCAATATACTTTCGGATCTCTGTTGATCGGTGTCTTAATTATAATAAAAACAAAAAATGCACCTTAGTAATTATTGATCTAACATTGAAGATATTCGCTCCGGCTGGGACTCGAACCCAGGCCACTCGCTTGGAAGACCAGCGGTCTAGCCATTAGGCTATCGGAGTTCTGTCGAGCGGAGTCTTACTGCCTGACTGTACTGCCTGACTGACAGACTGACTCACTGACTGACTGATACTGACTGACTGACTCACTGACTGACCGAGACTGACTGACTAACTGCCTGACTGACTGAGACTGGACTGACTGACTGACTGACTGACTTACTGACTAACTGACTGACTGAGACTGACTGACTGCTTGACTCTCTGACTGGCTATTTCACTGACTGACTGAATGACTAAATGACTGACTGACACTGACTGACTGACTGCTTGGCTACCTGACTGACTGCTTGACTGACTAACTGACTGGACAGGACTGACCGACTGACTGACTGACAGACTGACTGAATAAGGATGACTGACAGACTGACTGAATAAGGCTGACTGACTGACAGACTGACTGAATAAGGCTGACCGACTGACTGACTGCCTGACTGACTGACTGACTGACTGACCGAGACTGACTGACTGACTGACTGAGACTGGACTGGACTGACTGACTGACTGACTGAGACTGACTGACTGCTTTAGTTACTAACTGACTGCACAGGACTGACCGACTGACTGACTGACTGACTGCCTGACTGACTGAATGACTGACTGACTGAGACTAAATGACTGACTAGTCGACTGACTGGCTGAAGGACTAACTGACTGACTGAGTGACTGACTGACTGGACTGACTGACTGAGACTGAATGACTGAGTGCTTGACTGATTGACTGTCAGACTGACTGACTGACTTCGGAAAAGGGAAAAATTAAAAAAAAGAATTATAAAATTAGAAAAAAATATTTGTATTTAAGATTTCCTTTCCGGCCGGGACTCGAACCCAGTACCACGCGCTAGGAACCCAACGGTCTAGCCATTAGGCTATCGGAGCTCTGTCGATGGAAGTCTTAAATATAATAAAAACAAAAAATGCACCTTGGTAATTATTGATTCAAACACTTTGAAATTTACAGGTCGAATAATTAAACTGACTCAGAATTTTTCTCCCTACATAAATAATCAATATTCGCAAAAGAGAAAAATTAAAAAAAAAGAAGAAGAAATTTCAAATTAGAAACTAAAAGTATACATTGAAGATTTTCGTTCAGGCTGGGACTCGAACCCAGGGCCACTCGCTTGGAAGCCTAACACTCTAGCCATTAGTCTATGGGAGCTCTGTCGGTGGGAGTTTTAAATATAATAAAAACAAAAAATGCACCTTGGTAATTGTTTATTTAAACACTTTGAAATCTTCGTGTCGAAAAATTAAACTGACTCAGAATTTTCTTCCCTACATAAATAATCAATAATTGCAAAGGAAAGAAATTGAAAAAAAAAAAGAATTTTCAAATTAGAAAAGAAATATATACATTGAAGATATTCGCTCCGGCTGGGACTCGAACTCAGGCCACTCGCTTGGAAGACCAGCGGTCTAGCCATTAGGCTATCGGAGTTCTGTCGAGCGGAGTCTTACTGCCTGACTGATACTGCCTGACTGACAGACTGACTCACTGACTGACTGATACTGACTGACTGACTCACTGACTGACCGAGACTGACTGACTAACTGCCTGACTGACTGAGACTGGACTGACTGACTGACTGACTGAATGACTAAATGACTGACTGACACTGACTGACTGACTGCTTGACTACCTGACTGACTGCTTGACTGACTAACTGACTGGACAGGACTGACCGACTGACTGACTGACAGACTGACTGAATAAGGATGACTGACAGACTGACTGAATAAGGCTGACTGACTGACTGACTGACAGACTGACTGAATAAGGCTGACCGACTGACTGACTGCCTGACTGACTGACTGACTGAATGACTGACTGACTGACTGACCGAGACTGACTGACTGACTGACTGAGACTGGACTGGACTGACTGACTGACTGACTGACTGAGACTGACTGACTGCTTTAGTGACTAACTGACTGCACAGGACTGACCGACTGACTGACTGACTGACTGCCTGACTGACTGACTGACTGAATGACTGACTGACTGAGACTAAATGACTGACTGCTTGACTGACTGGCTGAAGGACTAACTGACTGACTGAGTGACTGACTGACTGGACTGACTGACTGACTGACTGACTGACTGACTAACTGACTGACTGAGACTGACTGACTGACTGCTTGACTCTCTGACTGGCTATTTCACTGACTGACTGAATGACTAAATGACTGACTGACACTGACTGACTGACTGCTTGACTACCTGACTGACTGCTTGACTGACTAACTGACTGGACAGGACTGACCGACTGACTGACTGACAGACTGACTGAATAAGGATGACTGACAGACTGACTGAATAAGGCTGACTGACTGACTGACTGACAGACAGACTGAATAAGGCTGACCGACTGACTGACTGCCTGACTGACTGACTGACTGAATGACTGACTTACTGAATGACTGAGACTGGACTGGACTGACTGACTGAGACTGGACTGGACTGACTGACTGACTGAGACTGACTGACTGCTTTAGTGACTAACTGACTGCACAGGACTGACCGACTGCCTGACTGACTGACTGACTGAATGACTGACTGACTGAGACTAAATGACTGACTGCTTGACTGACTGGCTGAACGACTAACTGACTGACTGAGTGACTGACTGACTGGACTGACTGACTGAGACTGAATGACTGAGTGCTTGACTGATTGACTGTCAGACTGACTGACTGACTTCGCAAAAGGGAAAAATAAAAAAAAAGAATTATAAAATTAGAAAAAAATATTTGCATTTAAGATTTCCTTTCCGGCCGGGACTCGAACCCAGTACCACGCGCTAGGAACCCAACGGTCTAGCCATTAGGCTATCGGAGCTCTGTCGATTGAAGTCTTAAATATAATAAAAACAAAAAATGCACCTTGGTAATTATTGATTCAAACACTTTGAAATTTACAGGTCGAATAATTAAACTGACTCAGAATTTTTCTTCCTACATAAATAATCAATATTTGCAAAAGAGAAAAATTAAAAAAAAAAGAAGAAGAAATTTCAAATTAGAAACTAAAAGTATACATTGAAGATTTTCGTTCAGGCTGGGACTCGAACCCAGGGCCACTCGCTTGGAAGCCTAACACTCTAGCCATTAGTCTATGGGAGCTCTGTCGGTGGGAGTTTTAAATATAATAAAAACAAAAAATGCACCTTGGAAATTGTTTATTTAAACACTTTGAAATCTTCGTGTCGAAAAATTAAACTGACTCAGAATTTTCTTCCCTACATAAATAATCAATAATTGCAAAGGAAAGAAATTGAAAAAAAAAAAAATTTTCAAATTAGAAAAGAAATATATACATTGAAGATATTCGCTCCGCCTGGGACTCGAACCCAGGCCACTCGCTTGGAAGACCAGCGGTCTAGCCATTAGGCTATCGGAGTTCTGTCGATCGGAGTCTTACTGCCTGACTGATACTGCCTGACTGACAGACTGACTCACTGACTGACTGATACTGACTGACTGACTCACTGACTGACCGAGACTGACTGACTAACTGCCTGACTGACTGAGACTGGACTGACTGACTGACTGACTGACTGACTGACTAACTGACTGACTGAGACTGACTGTCTGACTGCTTGACTCTCTGACTGGCTATTTCACTGACTGACTGAATGACTAAATGACTGACTGACACTGACTGACTGACTGCTTGACTACCTGACTGACTGCTTGACTGACTAACTGACTGGACAGGACTGACCGACTGACTGACTGACAGACTGACTGAATAAGGATGACTGACAGACTGACTGAATAAGGCTGACTGACTGACTGACTGACAGACTGACTGAATAAGGCTGACCGACTGACTGACTGCCTGACTGACTGACTGACTGAATGACTGACTGACTGACTGACCGAGACTGACTGACTGACTGACTGAGACTGGACTGGACTGACTGACTGACTGACTGACTGAGACTGACTGACTGCTTTAGTGACTAACTGACTGCACAGGACTGACCGACTGACTGACTGACTGACTGCCTGACTGACTGACTGACTGAATGACTGACTGACTGAGACTAAATGACTGACTGCTTGACTGACTGGCTGAAGGACTAACTGACTGACTGAGTGACTGACTGACTGGACTGACTGACTGAGACTGAATGACTGAGTGCTTGACTGATTGACTGTCAGACTGACTGACTGACTTCGCAAAAGGGAAAAATAAAAAAAAAGAATTATAAAATTAGAAAAAAATATTTGCATTTAAGATTTCCTTTCCGGCTGGGATTTGAACCCAGGGCGACACTCATGGAAGCCCAACGCTCTCGCCAATATACTTTCGGATCTCTGTTGATCGGTGTCTTAATTATAATAAAAACAAAAAATGCACCTTAGTAATTATTGATCTAACATTGAAGATATTCGCTCCGGCTGGGACTCGAACCCAGGCCACTCGCTTGGAAGACCAGCGGTCTAGCCATTAGGCTATCGGAGTTCTGTCGAGCGGAGTCTTACTGCCTGACTGTACTGCCTGACTGACAGACTGACTCACTGACTGACTGATACTGACTGACTGACTCACTGACTGACCGAGACTGACTGACTAACTGCCTGACTGACTGAGACTGGACTGACTGACTGACTGACTGACTTACTGACTAACTGACTGACTGAGACTGACTGACTGCTTGACTCTCTGACTGGCTATTTCACTGACTGACTGAATGACTAAATGACTGACTGACACTGACTGACTGACTGCTTGACTACCTGACTGACTGCTTGACTGACTAACTGACTGGACAGGACTGACCGACTGACTGACTGACAGACTGACTGAATAAGGATGACTGACAGACTGACTGAATAAGGCTGACTGACTGACAGACTGACTGAATAAGGCTGACCGACTGACTGACTGCCTGACTGACTGACTGACTGACTGACCGAGACTGACTGACTGACTGACTGAGACTGGACTGGACTGACTGACTGACTGACTGAGACTGACTGACTGCTTTAGTTACTAACTGACTGCACAGGACTGACCGTCTGACTGACTGACTGACTGCCTGACTGGCTGACTGACTGAATGACTGACTGACTGAGACTAAATGACTGACTAGTCGACTGACTGGCTGAAGGACTAACTGACTGACTGAGTGACTGACTGACTGGACTGACTGACTGAGACTGAATGACTGAGTGCTTGACTGATTGACTGTCAGACTGACTGACTGACTTCGCAAAAGGGAAAAATAAAAAAAAAGAATTATAAAATTAGAAAAAAATATTTGTATTTAAGATTTCCTTTCCGGCCGGGACTCGAACCCAGTACCACGCGCTAGGAACCCAACGGTCTAGCCATTAGGCTATCGGAGCTCTGTCGATGGAAGTCTTAAATATAATAAAAACAAAAAATGCACCTTGGTAATTATTGATTCAAACACTTTGAAATTTACAGGTCGAATAATTAAACTGACTCAGAATTTTTCTCAATACATAAATAATCAATATTCGCAAAAGAGAAAAATTAAAAAAAAAAAAGAAGAAGAAATTTCAAATTAGAAACTAAAAGTATACATTGAAGATTTTCGTTCAGGCTGGGACTCGAACCCAGGGCCACTCGCTTGGAAGCCTAACACTCTAGCCATTAGTCTATGGGAGCTCTGTCGGTGGGAGTTTTAAATATAATAAAAACAAAAAATGCACCTTGGTAATTGTTTATTTAAACACTTTGAAATCTTCGTGTCGAAAAATTAAACTGACTCAGAATTTTCTTCCCTACATAAATAATCAATAATTGCAAAGGAAAGAAATTGAAAAAAAAAAGAATTTTCAAATTAGAAAAGAAATATATACATTGAAGATATTCGCTCCGGCTGGGACTCGAACCCAGGCCACTCGCTTGGAAGACCAGCGGTCTAGCCATTAGGCTATCGGAGTTCTGTCGAGCGGAGTCTTACTGCCTGACTGATACTGCCTGACTGACAGACTGACTCACTGATTGAGTGATACTGACTGACTGACTCACTGACTGACCGAGACTGACTGACTAACTGCCTGACTGACTGAGACTGGACTGACTGACTGACTGACTGACTTACTGACTAACTGACTGACTGAGACTGACTGACTGACTGCTTGACTCTCTGACTGGCTATTTCACTGACTGACTGACACTGACTGACTGACTGCTTGACTACCTGACTGACTGCTTGACTGACTAACTGACTGGACAGGACTGACCGACTGACTGACTGACAGACTGACTGAATAAGGATGACTGACAGACTGACTGAATAAGGCTGACTGACTGACTGACTGACAGACTGACTGAATAAGGCTGACCGACTGACTGACTGCCTGACTGACTGACTGACTGACTGACCGAGACTGACTGACTGACTGACTGAGACTGGACTGGACTGACTGACTGACTGACTGACTGAGACTGACTGACTGCTTTAGTGACTAACTGACTGCACAGGACTGACCGACTGACTGACTGACTGACTGACTGCCTGACTGCCTGACTGACTGACTGACTGACTGACTGAGACTAAATGACTGACTGCTTGACTGACTGGCTGAAGGACTAACTGACTGACTGAGTGACTGACTGACTGGACTGAATGACTGAGTGCTTGACTGATTGACTGTCAGACTGACTGACTGACTTCGCAAAAGGGAAAAATAAAAAAAAAGAATTATAAAATTAGAAAAAAAATATTTGCATTTAAGATTTTTTTTCCGGCCGGGACTCGAACCCAGTACCACGCGCTAGGAACCCAACGGTCTAGCCATTAGGCTATCGGAGCTCTGTCGATGGAAGTCTTAAATATAATAAAAACAAAAAATGCACCTTGGTAATTATTGATTCAAACACTTTGAAATTTACAGGTCGAATAATTAAACTGACTCAGAATTTTTCTCCCTACATAAATAATCAATATTCGCAAAAGAGAAAAATTAAAAAAAAAGAAGAAGAAATTTCAAATTAGAAACTAAAAGTATACATTGAAGATTTTCGTTCAGGCTGGGACTCGAACCCAGGGCCACTCGCTTGGAAGCCTAACACTCTAGCCATTAGTCTATGGGAGCTCTGTCGGTGGGAGTTTTAAATATAATAAAAACAAAAAATGCACCTTGGTAATTGCTAATTTAAACACTTTGAAATCTTCGTGTCGAAAAATTAAACTGACTCAGAATTTTCTTCCCTACATAAATAATCAATAATTGCAAAGGAAAGAAATTGAAAAAAAAAAGAATTTTCAAATTAGAAAAGAAATATATACATTGAAGACATTCGCTCCGGCTTTGACTCGAACCCAGGCCACTCGCTTGGAAGACCAGCGGTCTAGCCATTAGGCTATCGGAGTTCTGTCGAGCGGAGTCTTACTGCCTGACTGATACTGCCTGACTGACAGACTGACTCACTGACTGACTGATATTGACTGACTGACTCACTGACTGACCGAGACTGACTGACTAACTGCCTGACTGACTGAGACTGGACTGACTGACTGACTGACTGACTGACTGACTAACTGACTGACTGAGACTGACTGACTGACTGCTTGACTCTCTGACTGGCTATTTCACTGACTGACTGAATGACTAAATGACTGACTGACACTGACTGACTGACTGCTTGACTACCTGACTGACTGCTTGACTGACTAACTGACTGGACAGGACTGACCGACTGACTGACTGGACAGGACTGACCGACTGACTGACTGACAGACTGACTGAATAAGGATGACTGACAGACTGACTGAATAAGGCTGACTGAATAAGGCTGACCGACTGACTGACTGAATAAGGCTGACCGACTGACTGACTGCCTGACTGACTGACTGACCGAGACTGACTGACTGACTGACTGAGACTGGACTGGACTGACTGACTGACTGACTGACTGAGACTGACTGACTGCTTTAGTGATTAACTGACTGCACAGGACTGACCGACTGACTGACTGACTGACTGCCTGACTGACTGAGACTGAATGACTGAGTGCTTGACTGATTGACTGTCAGACTGACTGACTGACTTCGCAAAAGGGAAAAATAAAAAAAAAAGAATTATAAAATTAGAAAAAAATATTTGCATTTAAGATTTCCTTTCCGGCCGGGACTCGAACCCAGGGCCACTCGCTTGGAAGCCTAACACTCTAGCCATTAGTCTATGGGAGCTCTGTCGGTGGGAGTTTTAAATATAATAAAAACAAAAAATGCACCTTGGTAATTGTTTATTTAAACACTTTGAAATCTTCGTGTCGAAAAATTAAACTGACTCAGAATTTTCTTCCCTACATAAATAATCAATAATTGCAAAGGAAAGAAATTGAAAAAAAAAAGAATTTTCAAATTAGAAAAGAAATATATACATTGAAGATATTCGCTCCGACTGGGACTCGAACCCAGGCCACTCGCTTGGAAGACCAGCGGTCTAGCCATCAGGCTATCGGAGTTCTGTCGAGCGGAGTCTTACTGCCTGACTGATACTGCCTGACTGACAGACTGACTCACTGACTGACCGATACTGACTGACTGACTCACTGACTGACCGAGACTGACTGACTAACTGCCTGACTGACTGAGACTGGACTGACTGACTGACTGACTGACTGACTGACTAACTGACTGACTGAGACTGACTGACTGACTGCTTGACTCTCTGACTGGCTATTTCACTGACTGACTGAATGACTAAATGACTGACTGACTGACTGCTTGACTACCTGACTGACTGCTTGACTGACTGGACAGGACTGACCGACTGAGTGACTGACAGACTGACTGAATAAGGATGACTGACAGACTGACTGAATAAGGCTGACTGACTGACTGACTGACAGACTGACTGAATAAGGCTGACCGACTGACTGACTGCCTGACTGACTGACTGACTGAATGACTGACTGACCGAGACTGACTGACAGACTGACTGAGACTGGACTGGACTGACTGACTGACTGACTGACTGAGACTGACTGACTGCTTTAGTGACTAACTGACTGCACAGGACTGACCGACTGACTGACTGCCTGACTGACTGACTGACTGAATGACTGACTGACTGAGACTAAATGACTGACTGCTTGACTGACTGGCTGAAGGACTAACTGACTGACTGAGTGACTGACTGACTGGACTGACTGACTGAGACTGAATGACTGAGTGCTTGACTGATTGACTGTCAGACTGACTGACTGACTTCGCAAAAGGGAAAAATAAAAAAAAAGAATTATAAAATTAGAAAAAAACATTTGCATTTAAGATTTCCTTTCCGGCCGGGACTCGAACCCAGTACCACGCGCTAGGAACCCAACGGTCTAGCCATTAGGCTATCGGAGCTCTGTCGATGGAAGTCTTAAATATAATAAAAACAAAAAATGCACCTTGGTAATTATTGATTCAAACTCTTTGAAATTTACAGGTCGAATAATTAAACTGACTCAGAATTTTTCTCCCTACATAAATAATCAATATTCGCAAAAGAGAAAAATTAAAAAAAAAGAAGAAGAAATTTCAAACTAGAAACTAAAAGTATACATTGAAGATTTTCGATCAGGCTGGGACTCGAACCCAGGGCCACTCGCTTGGAAGCCTAACACTCTAGCCATTAGTCTATGGGAGCTCTGTCGGTGGGAGTTTTAAATATAATAAAAACAAAAAATGCACCTTGGTAATTGTTTATTTAAACACTTTGAAATCTTCGTGTCGAAAAATTAAACTGACTCAGAATTTTCTTCCCTACATAAATAATCAATAATTGCAAAGGAAAGAAATTGAAAAAAAAAAGAATTTTCAAATTAGAAAAGAAATATATACATTGAAGACATTCGCTCCGGCTGGGACTCGAACCCAGGCCACTCGCTTGGAAGACCAGCGGTCTAGCCATTAGGCTATCGGAGTTCTGTCGAGCGGAGTCTTACTGCCTGACTGATACTGCCTGACTGACAGACTGACTCACTGACTGACTGATATTGACTGACTGACTCACTGACTGACCGAGACTGACTGACTAACTGCCTGACTGACTGAGACTGGACTGACTGACTGACTGACTGACTGACTGACTAACTGACTGACTGAGACTGACTGACTGACTGCTTGACTCTCTGACTGGCTATTTCACTGACTGACTGAATGACTAAATGACTGACTGACACTGACTGACTGACTGCTTGACTACCTGACTGACTGCTTGACTGACTAACTGACTGGACAGGACTGACCGACTGACTGACTGGACAGGACTGACCGACTGACTGACTGACAGACTGACTGAATAAGGATGACTGACAGACTGACTGAATAAGGCTGACTGAATAAGGCTGACCGACTGACTGACTGCCTGACTGACTGACTGACCGAGACTGACTGACTGACTGACTGAGACTGGACTGGACTGACTGACTGACTGACTGACTGAGACTGACTGACTGCTTTAGTGATTAACTGACTGCACAGGACTGACCGACTGACTGACTGACTGACTGCCTGACTGACTGAGACTGAATGACTGAGTGCTTGACTGATTGACTGTCAGACTGACTGACTGACTTCGCAAAAGGGAAAAATAAAAAAAAAAGAATTATAAAATTAGAAAAAAATATTTGCATTTAAGATTTCCTTTCCGGCCGGGACTCGAACCCAGGGCCACTCGCTTGGAAGCCTAACACTCTAGCCATTAGTCTATGGGAGCTCTGTCGGTGGGAGTTTTAAATATAATAAAAACAAAAAATGCACCTTGGTAATTGTTTATTTAAACACTTTGAAATCTTCGTGTCGAAAAATTAAACTGACTCAGAATTTTCTTCCCTACATAAATAATCAATAATTGCAAAGGAAAGAAATTGAAAAAAAAAAAGAATTTTCAAATTAGAAAAGAAATATATACATTGAAGATATTCGCTCCGGCTGGGACTCGAACCCAGGCCACTCGCTTGGAAGACCAGCGGTCTAGCCATCAGGCTATCGGAGTTCTGTCGAGCGGAGTCTTACTGCCTGACTGATACTGCCTGACTGACAGACTGACTCACTGACTGACCGATACTGACTGACTGACTCACTGACTGACCGAGACTGACTGACTAACTGCCTGACTGACTGAGAATGGACTGACTGACTGACTGACTGACTGACTGACTAACTGACTGACTGAGACTGACTGACTGACTGCTTGACTCTCTGACTGGCTATTTCACTGACTGACTGAATGACTAAATGACTGACTGACACTGACTGACTGACTGCTTGACTACCTGACTGACTGCTTGACTGACTAACTGACTGGACAGGACTGACCGACTGAGTGACTGACAGACTGACTGAATAAGGATGACTGACAGACTGACTGAATAAGGCTGACTGACTGACTGACTGACAGACTGACTGAATAAGGCTGACCGACTGACTGACTGCCTGACTGACTGACTGACTGAATGACTGACTGACCGAGACTGACTGACAGACTGACTGAGACTGGACTGGACTGACTGACTGACTGACTGACTGAGACTGACTGACTGCTTTAGTGACTAACTGACTGCACAGGACTGACCGACTGACTGACTGACTGACTGCCTGACTGACTGACTGACTGAATGACTGACTGACTGAGACTAAATGACTGACTGCTTGACTGACTGGCTGAAGGACTAACTGACTGACTGAGTGACTGACTGACTGGACTGACTGACTGAGACTGAATGACTGAGTGCTTGACTGATTGACTGTCAGACTGACTGACTGACTTCGCAAAAGGGAAAAATAAAAAAAAAAGAATTATAAAATTAGAAAAAAACATTTGCATTTAAGATTTCCTTTCCGGCCGGGACTCGAACCCAGTACCACGCGCTAGGAACCCAACGGTCTAGCCATTAGGATATCGGAGCTCTGTCGATGGAAGTCTTAAATATAATAAAAACAAAAAATGCACCTTGGTAATTATTGATTCAAACACTTTGAAATTTACAGGTCGAATAATTAAACTGACTCAGAATTTTTCTCCCTACATAAATAATCAATATTCGCAAAAGAGAAAAATTAAAAAAAAAGAAGAAGAAATTTCAAATTAGAAACTAAAAGTATACATTGAAGATTTTCGTTCAGGCTGGGACTCGAACCCAGGGCCACTCGCTTGGAAGCCTAACACCCTAGCCATTAGTCTATGGGAGCTCTGTCGGTGGGAGTTTTAAATATAATAAAAACAAAAAATGCACCTTGGTAATTGCTTATTTAAACACTTTGAAATCTTCGTGTCGAAAAATTAAACTGACTCAGAATTTTCTTCCCTACATAAATAATCAATAATTGCAAAGGAAAGAAATTGAAAAAAAAAAGAATTTTCAAATTAGAAAAGAAATATATACATTGAAGACATTCGCTCCGGCTTTGACTCGAACCCAGGCCACTCGCTTGGAAGACCAGCGGTCTAGCCATTAGGCTATCGGAGTTCTGTCGAGCGGAGTCTTACTGCCTGACTGATACTGCCTGACTGAGAGACTGACTCACTGACTGACTGATATTGACTGACTGACTCACTGACTGACCGAGACTGACTGACTAACTGCCTGACTGACTGAGACTGGACTGACTGACTGACTGACTGACTTACTGACTAACTGACTGACTGAGACTGACTGACTGACTGCTTGACTCTCTGACTGGCTATTTCACTGACTGACTGACACTGACTGACTGACTGCTTGACTACCTGACTGACTGCTTGACTGACTAACTGACTGGACAGGACTGACCGACTGACTGACTGACAGACTGACTGAATAAGGATGACTGACAGACTGACTGAATAAGGCTGACTGACTGACTGACTGACAGACTGACTGAATAAGGCTGACCGACTGACTGACTGCCTGACTGACTGACTGACTGACTGACCGAGACTGACTGACTGACTGACTGAGACTGGACTGGACTGACTGACTGACTGACTGACTGAGACTGACTGACTGCTTTAGTGACTAACTGACTGCACAGGACTGACCGACTGACTGACTGACTGACTGACTGACTGACTGCCTGACTGCCTGACTGACTGACTGACTGACTGACTGAGACTAAATGACTGACTGCTTGACTGACTGGCTGAAGGACTAACTGACTGACTGAGTGACTGACTGACTGGACTGAATGACTGAGTGCTTGACTGATTGACTGTCAGACTGACTGACTGACTTCGCAAAAGGGAAAAATAAAAAAAAAGAATTATAAAATTAGAAAAAAAATATTTGCATTTAAGATTTTTTTTCCGGCCGGGACTCGAACCCAGTACCACGCGCTAGGAACCCAACGGTCTAGCCATTAGGCTATCGGAGCTCTGTCGATGGAAGTCTTAAATATAATAAAAACAAAAAATGCACCTTGGTAATTATTGATTCAAACACTTTGAAATTTACAGGTCGAATAATTAAACTGACTCAGAATTTTTCTCCCTACATAAATAATCAATATTCGCAAAAGAGAAAAATTAAAAAAAAAGAAGAAGAAATTTCAAATTAGAAACTAAAAGTATACATTGAAGATTTTCGTTCAGGCTGGGACTCGAACCCAGGGCCACTCGCTTGGAAGCCTAACACTCTAGCCATTAGTCTATGGGAGCTCTGTCGGTGGGAGTTTTAAATATAATAAAAACAAAAAATGCACCTTGGTAATTGCTTATTTAAACACTTTGAAATCTTCGTGTCGAAAAATTAAACTGACTCAGAATTTTCTTCCCTACATAAATAATCAATAATTGCAAAGGAAAGAAATTGAAAAAAAAAAGAATTTTCAAATTAGAAAAGAAATATATACATTGAAGACATTCGCTCCGGCTTTGACTCGAACCCAGGCCACTCGCTTGGAAGACCAGCGGTCTAGCCATTAGGCTATCGGAGTTCTGTCGAGCGGAGTCTTACTGCCTGACTGATACTGCCTGACTGACAGACTGACTCACTGACTGACTGATATTGACTGACTGACTCACTGACTGACCGAGACTGACTGACTAACTGCCTGACTGACTGAGACTGGACTGACTGACTGACTGACTGACTGACTGACTAACTGACTGACTGAGACTGACTGACTGACTGCTTGACTCTCTGACTGGCTATTTCACTGACTGACTGAATGACTAAATGACTGACTGACACTGACTGACTGACTGCTTGACTACCTGACTGACTGCTTGACTGACTAACTGACTGGACAGGACTGACCGACTGACTGACTGGACAGGACTGACCGACTGACTGACTGACAGACTGACTGAATAAGGATGACTGACAGACTGACTGAATAAGGCTGACTGAATAAGGCTGACCGACTGACTGACTGAATAAGGCTGACCGACTGACTGACTGCCTGACTGACTGACTGACCGAGACTGACTGACTGACTGACTGAGACTGGACTGGACTGACTGACTGACTGACTGACTGAGACTGACTGACTGCTTTAGTGATTAACTGACTGCACAGGACTGACCGACTGACTGACTGACTGACTGCCTGACTGACTGAGACTGAATGACTGAGTGCTTGACTGATTGACTGTCAGACTGACTGACTGACTTCGCAAAAGGGAAAAATAAAAAAAAAAGAATTATAAAATTAGAAAAAAATATTTGCATTTAAGATTTCCTTTCCGGCCGGGACTCGAACCCAGGGCCACTCGCTTGGAAGCCTAACACTCTAGCCATTAGTCTATGGGAGCTCTGTCGGTGGGAGTTTTAAATATAATAAAAACAAAAAATGCACCTTGGTAATTGTTTATTTAAACACTTTGAAATCTTCGTGTCGAAAAATTAAACTGACTCAGAATTTTCTTCCCTACATAAATAATCAATAATTGCAAAGGAAAGAAATTGAAAAAAAAAAAGAATTTTCAAATTAGAAAAGAAATATATACATTGAAGATATTCGCTCCGACTGGGACTCGAACCCAGGCCACTCGCTTGGAAGACCAGCGGTCTAGCCATCAGGCTATCGGAGTTCTGTCGAGCGGAGTCTTACTGCCTGACTGATACTGCCTGACTGACAGACTGACTCACTGACTGACCGATACTGACTAACTGACTCACTGACTGACCGAGACTGACTGACTAACTGCCTGACTGACTGAGACTGGACTGACTGACTGACTGACTGACTGACTGACTAACTGACTGACTGAGACTGACTGACTGACTGCTTGACTCTCTGACTGGCTATTTCACTGACTGACTGAATGACTAAATGACTGACTGACACTGACTGACTGACTGCTTGACTACCTGACTGACTGCTTGACTGACTAACTGACTGGACAGGACTGACCGACTGACTGACTGGACAGGACTGACCGACTGACTGACTGACAGACTGACTGAATAAGGATGACTGACAGACTGACTGAATAAGGCTGACTGAATAAGGCTGACCGACTGACTGACTGCCTGACTGACTGACTGACCGAGACTGACTGACTGACTGACTGAGACTGGACTGGACTGACTGACTGACTGACTGACTGAGACTGACTGACTGCTTTAGTGATTAACTGACTGCACAGGACTGACCGACTGACTGACTGACTGACTGCCTGACTGACTGAGACTGAATGACTGAGTGCTTGACTGATTGACTGTCAGACTGACTGACTGACTTCGCAAAAGGGAAAAATAAAAAAAAAAAGAATTATAAAATTAGAAAAAAATATTTGCATTTAAGATTTCCTTTCCGGCCGGGACTCGAACCCAGGGCCACTCGCTTGGAAGCCTAACACTCTAGCCATTAGTCTATGGGAGCTCTGTCGGTGGGAGTTTTAAATATAATAAAAACAAAAAATGCACCTTGGTAATTGTTTATTTAAACACTTTGAAATCTTCGTGTCGAAAAATTAAACTGACTCAGAATTTTCTTCCCTACATAAATAATCAATAATTGCAAAGGAAAGAAATTGAAAAAAAAAAGAATTTTCAAATTAGAAAAGAAATATATATATTGAAGATATTCGCTCCGGCTGGGACTCGAACCCAGGCCACTCGCTTGGAAGACCAGCGGTCTAGCCATCAGGCTATCGGAGTTCTGTCGAACGGAGTCTTACTGCCTGACTGATACTGCCTGACTGACAGACTGACTCACTGACTGACCGATACTGACTGACTGACTCACTGACTGACCGAGACTGACTGACTAACTGCCTGACTGACTGAGACTGGACTGACTGACTGACTGACTGACTAACTGACTGACTGACTAACTGACTGACTGAGACTGACTGACTGACTGCTTGACTCTCTGACTGGCTATTTCACTGACTGACTGAATGACTAAATGACTGACTGACACTGACTGACTGACTGCTTGACTACCTGACTGACTGCTTGACTGACTAACTGACTGGACAGGACTGACCGACTGACTGACTGACAGACTGACTGAATAAGGATGACTGACAGACTGACTGAATAAGGCTGACTGACTGACTGACTGACAGACTGACTGAATAAGGCTGACCGACTGACTGACTGCCTGACTGACTGACTGACTGAATGACTGACTGACTGACTGACCGAGACTGACTGACTGACTGACTGAGACTGAACTGGACTGACTGACTGACTGAGACTGACTGACTGCTTTAGTGACTAACTGACTGCACAGGACTGACCGACTGACTGACTGACTGACTGCCTGACTGACTGAATGACTGACTGACTGAGACTAAATGACTGACTGCTTGACTGACTGGCTGAAGGACTAACTGACTGACTGAGTGACTGACTGACTGGACTGACTGACTGAGACTGAATGACTGAGTGCTTGACTGATTGACTGTCAGACTGACTGACTGACTTCGCAAAAGGGAAAAATAAAAAAAAAGAATTATAAAATATTTGCATTTAAGATTTCCTTTCCGGCCGGGACTCGAACCCAGTACCACGCGCTAGGAACCCAACGGTCTAGCCATTAGGCTATCGGAGCTCTGTCGATGGAAGTCTTAAATATAATAAGAACAAAAAATGCACCTTGGTAATTATTGATTCAAACACTTTGAAATTTACAGGTCGAATAATTAAACTGACTCAGAATTTTTCTCCCTACATAAATAATCAATATTCGCAAAAGAGAAAAATTTAAAAAAAAAGAAGAAGAAATTTCAAATTAGAAACTAAAAGTATACATTGAAGATTTTCGTTCAGGCTGGGACTCGAACCCAGGGCCACTCGCTTGGAAGCCTAACACTCTAGCCATTAGTCTATGGGAGCTCTGTCGGTGGGAGTTTTAAATATAATAAAAACAAAAAATGCACCTTGGTAATTGTTTATTTAAACACTTTGAAATCTTCGTGTCGAAAAATTAAACTGACTCAGAATTTTCTTCCCTACATAAATAATCAATAATTGCAAAGGAAAGAAATTGAAAAAAAAAAGAATATTCAAATTAGAAAAGAAATATATACATTGAAGATATTCGCTCCGGCTGGGACTCGAACCCAGGCCACTCGCTTGGAAGACCAGCGGTCTAGCCATTAGGCTATCGGAGTTCTGTCGAGCGGAGTCTTACTGCCTGACTGATACTGCCTGACTGACAGACTGACTCACTGACTGACTGATATTGACTGACTGACTCACTGACTGACCGAGACTGGCTGATTAACTGCCTGACTGACTGAGACTGGACTGACTGACTGACTGACTGACTGACTGACTAACTGACTGACTGAGACTGACTGACTGACTGCTTGACTCTCTGACTGGCTATTTCACTGACTGACTGAATGACTAAATGACTGACTGACACTGACTGACTGACTGCTTGACTACCTGACTGACTGCTTGACTGACTAACTGACTGGACAGGACTGACCGACTGACTGACTGACAGACTGACTGAATAAGGATGACTGACAGACTGACTGAATAAGGCTGACTGACTGACTGACTGACAGACTGACTGAATAAGGCTGACCGACTGACTGACTGCCTGACTGACTGACTGACTGAATGACTGACTGACTGACTGACCGAGACTGACTGACTGACTGACTGAGACTGGACTGGACTGACTGACTGACTGACTGACTGAGACTGACTGACTGCTTTAGTGACTAACTGACTGCACAGGACTGACCGACTGACTGACTGACTGACTGACTGACTGACTGCCTGACTGCCTGACTGACTGACTGACTGACTGACTGAGACTAAATGACTGACTGCTTGACTGACTGGCTGAAGGACTAACTGACTGACTGAGTGACTGACTGACTGGACTGAATGACTGAGTGCTTGACTGATTGACTGTCAGACTGACTGACTGACTTCGCAAAAGGGAAAAATAAAAAAAAAGAATTATAAAATTAGAAAAAAAATATTTGCATTTAAGATTTTTTTTCCGGCCGGGACTCGAACCCAGTACCACGCGCTAGGAACCCAACGGTCTAGCCATTAGGCTATCGGAGCTCTGTCGATGGAAGTCTTAAATATAATAAAAACAAAAAATGCACCTTGGTAATTATTGATTCAAACACTTTGAAATTTACAGGTCGAATAATTAAACTGACTCAGAATTTTTCTCCCTACATAAATAATCAATATTCGCAAAAGAGAAAAATTAAAAAAAAAGAAGAAGAAATTTCAAATTAGAAACTAAAAGTATACATTGAAGATTTTCGTTCAGGCTGGGACTCGAACCCAGGGCCACTCGCTTGGAAGCCTAACACTCTAGCCATTAGTCTATGGGAGCTCTGTCGGTGGGAGTTTTAAATATAATAAAAACAAAAAATGCACCTTGGTAATTGCTTATTTAAACACTTTGAAATCTTCGTGTCGAAAAATTAAACTGACTCAGAATTTTCTTCCCTACATAAATAATCAATAATTGCAAAGGAAAGAAATTGAAAAAAAAAAGAATTTTCAAATTAGAAAAGAAATATATACATTGAAGACATTCGCTCCGGCTTTGACTCGAACCCAGGCCACTCGCTTGGAAGACCAGCGGTCTAGCCATTAGGCTATCGGAGTTCTGTCGAGCGGAGTCTTACTGCCTGACTGATACTGCCTGACTGACAGACTGACTCACTGACTGACTGATATTGACTGACTGACTCACTGACTGACCGAGACTGACTGACTAACTGCCTGACTGACTGAGACTGGACTGACTGACTGACTGACTGACTGACTGACTAACTGACTGACTGAGACTGACTGACTGACTGCTTGACTCTCTGACTGGCTATTTCACTGACTGACTGAATGACTAAATGACTGACTGACACTGACTGACTGACTGCTTGACTACCTGACTGACTGCTTGACTGACTAACTGACTGGACAGGACTGACCGACTGACTGACTGGACAGGACTGACCGACTGACTGACTGACAGACTGACTGAATAAGGATGACTGACAGACTGACTGAATAAGGCTGACTGAATAAGGCTGACCGACTGACTGACTGACAGACTGACTGAATAAGGATGACTGACAGACTGACTGAATAAGGCTGACTGAATAAGGCTGACCGACTGACTGACTGAATAAGGCTGACCGACTGACTGACTGCCTGACTGACTGACTGACCGAGACTGACTGACTGACTGACTGAGACTGGACTGGACTGACTGACTGACTGACTGACTGAGACTGACTGACTGCTTTAGTGATTAACTGACTGCACAGGACTGACCGACTGACTGACTGACTGACTGCCTGACTGACTGAGACTGAATGACTGAGTGCTTGACTGATTGACTGTCAGACTGACTGACTGACTTCGCAAAAGGGAAAAATAAAAAAAAAAGAATTATAAAATTAGAAAAAAATATTTGCATTTAAGATTTCCTTTCCGGCCGGGACTCGAACCCAGGGCCACTCGCTTGGAAGCCTAACACTCTAGCCATTAGTCTATGGGAGCTCTGTCGGTGGGAGTTTTAAATATAATAAAAACAAAAAATGCACCTTGGTAATTGTTTATTTAAACACTTTGAAATCTTCGTGTCGAAAAATTAAACTGACTCAGAATTTTCTTCCCTACATAAATAATCAATAATTGCAAAGGAAAGAAATTGAAAAAAAAAAGAATTTTCAAATTAGAAAAGAAATATATACATTGAAGATATTCGCTCCGACTGGGACTCGAACCCAGGCCACTCGCTTGGAAGACCAGCGGTCTAGCCATCAGGCTATCGGAGTTCTGTCGAGCGGAGTCTTACTGCCTGACTGATACTGCCTGACTGACAGACTGACTCACTGACTGACCGATACTGACTGACTGACTCACTGACTGACCGAGACTGACTGACTAACTGCCTGACTGACTGAGACTGGACTGACTGACTGACTGACTGACTGACTGACTAACTGACTGACTGAGACTGACTGACTGACTGCTTGACTCTCTGACTGGCTATTTCACTGACTGACTGAATGACTAAATGACTGACTGACACTGACTGACTGACTGCTTGACTACCTGACTGACTGCTTGACTGACTAACTGACTGGACAGGACTGACCGACTGACTGACTGGACAGGACTGACCGACTGACTGACTGACAGACTGACTGAATAAGGATGACTGACAGACTGACTGAATAAGGCTGACTGAATAAGGCTGACCGACTGACTGACTGCCTGACTGACTGACTGACCGAGACTGACTGACTGACTGACTGAGACTGGACTGGACTGACTGACTGACTGACTGACTGAGACTGACTGACTGCTTTAGTGATTAACTGACTGCACAGGACTGACCGACTGACTGACTGACTGACTGCCTGACTGACTGAGACTGAATGACTGAGTGCTTGACTGATTGACTGTCAGACTGACTGACTGACTTCGCAAAAGGGAAAAATAAAAAAAAAAAGAATTATAAAATTAGAAAAAAATATTTGCATTTAAGATTTCCTTTCCGGCCGGGACTCGAACCCAGGGCCACTCGCTTGGAAGCCTAACACTCTAGCCATTAGTCTATGGGAGCTCTGTCGGTGGGAGTTTTAAATATAATAAAAACAAAAAATGCACCTTGGTAATTGTTTATTTAAACACTTTGAAATCTTCGTGTCGAAAAATTAAACTGACTCAGAATTTTCTTCCCTACAT
Source organism: Uloborus diversus (assembly GCF_026930045.1). Lineage (NCBI taxonomy): Eukaryota > Metazoa > Arthropoda > Arachnida > Araneae > Uloboridae > Uloborus > Uloborus diversus. Next base: position 155,983 of record NW_026558265.1, read on the forward strand.
AAATAATCAATAATTGCAAAGGAAAGAAATTGAAAAAAAAAAAGAATTTTCAAATTAGAAAAGAAATATATACATTGAAGATATTCGCTCCGGCTGGGACTCGAACCCAGGCCACTCGCTTGGAAGACCAGCGGTCTAGCCATCAGGCTATCGGAGTTCTGTCGAACGGAGTCTTACTGCCTGACTGATACTGCCTGACTGACAGACTGACTCACTGACTGACCGATACTGACTGACTGACTCACTGACTGACCGAGACTGACTGACTAACTGCCTGACTGACTGAGACTGGACTGACTGACTGACTGACTGACTAACTGACTGACTGAGACTGACTGACTGACTGCTTGACTCTCTGACTGGCTATTTCACTGACTGACTGAATGACTAAATGACTGACTGACACTGACTGACTGACTGCTTGACTACCTGACTGACTGCTTGACTGACTAACTGACTGGACAGGACTGACCGACTGACTGACTGACAGACTGACTGAATAAGGATGACTGACAGACTGACTGAATAAGGCTGACTGACTGACTGACTGACAGACTGACTGAATAAGGCTGACCGACTGACTGACTGCCTGACTGACTGACTGACTGAATGACTGACTGACTGACTGACCGAGACTGACTGACTGACTGACTGAGACTGAACTGGACTGACTGACTGACTGAGACTGACTGACTGCTTTAGTGACTAACTGACTGCACAGGACTGACCGACTGACTGACTGACTGACTGCCTGACTGACTGAATGACTGACTGACTGAGACTAAATGACTGACTGCTTGACTGACTGGCTGAAGGACTAACTGACTGACTGAGTGACTGACTGACTGGACTGACTGACTGAGACTGAATGACTGAGTGCTTGACTGATTGACTGTCAGACTGACTGACTGACTTCGCAAAAGGGAAAAATAAAAAAAAAGAATTATAAAATTAGAAAAAAATATTTGCATTTAAGATTTCCTTTCCGGCCGGGACTCGAACCCAGTACCACGCGCTAGGAACCCAACGGTCTAGCCATTAGGCTATCGGAGCTCTGTCGATGGAAGTCTTAAATATAATAAGAACAAAAAATGCACCTTGGTAATTATTAATTCAAACACTTTGAAATTTACAGGTCGAATAATTAAACTGACTCAGAATTTTTCTCCCTACATAAATAATCAATATTCGCAAAAGAGAAAAATTTAAAAAAAAAGAAGAAGAAATTTCAAATTAGAAACTAAAAGTATACATTGAAGATTTTCGTTCAGGCTGGGACTCGAACCCAGGGCCACTCGCTTGGAAGCCTAACACTCTAGCCATTAGTCTATGGGAGCTCTGTCGGTGGGAGTTTTAAATATAATAAAAACAAAAAATGCACCTTGGTAATTGTTTATTTAAACACTTTGAAATCTTCGTGTCGAAAAATTAAACTGACTCAGAATTTTCTTCCCTACATAAATAATCAATAATTGCAAAGGAAAGAAATTGAAAAAAAAAAAAGAATATTCAAATTAGAAAAGAAATATATACATTGAAGATATTCGCTCCGGCTGGGACTCGAACCCAGGCCACTCGCTTGGAAGACCAGCGGTCTAGCCATTAGGCTATCGGAGTTCTGTCGAGCGGAGTCTTACTGCCTGACTGATACTGCCTGACTGACAGACTGACTCACTGACTGACTGATATTGACTGACTGACTCACTGACTGACCGAGACTGGCTGACTAACTGCCTGACTGACTGAGACTGGACTGACTGACTGACTGACTGACTGACTGACTAACTGACTGACTGAGACTGACTGACTGACTGCTTGACTCTCTGACTGGCTATTTCACTGACTGACTGAATGACTAAATGACTGACTGACACTGACTGACTGACTGCTTGACTACCTGACTGACTGCTTGACTGACTAACTGACTGGACAGGACTGACCGACTGACTGACTGACAGACTGACTGAATAAGGATGACTGACAGACTGACTGAATAAGGCTGACTGACTGACTGACTGACAGACTGACTGAATAAGGCTGACCGACTGACTGACTGCCTGACTGACTGACTGACTGAATGACTGACTGACTGACTGACCGAGACTGACTGACTGACTGACTGAGACTGGACTGGACTGACTGACTGACTGACTGACTGAGACTGACTGACTGACTGACTGACTGAATGACTGACTGACTGAGACTAAATGATTGACTGCTCGACTGACTGGCTGAAGGACTAACTGACTGACTGAGTGACTGACTGACTGGACTGACTGACTGAGACTGAATGACTGAGTGCTTGACTGATTGACTGTCAGACTGACTGACTGACTTCGCAAAAGGGAAAAATAAAAAAAAAGAATTATAAAATTAGAAAAAAACATTTGCATTTAAGATTTCCTTTCCGGCCGGGACTCGAACCCAGTACCACGCGCTAGGAACCCAACGGTCTAGCCATTAGGCTATCGGAGCTCTGTCGATGGAAGTCTTAAATATAATAAAAACAAAAAATGCACCTTGGTAATTATTGATTCAAACACTTTGAAATTTACAGGTCGAATAATTAAACTGACTCAGAATTTTTTTCCCTACATAAATAATCAATATTCGCAAAAGAGAAAAATTAAAAAAAAAAGAAGAAGAAATTTCAAATTAGAAACTAAAAGTATACATTGAAGATTTTCGTTCAGGCTGGGACTCGAACCCAGGGCCACTCGCTTGGAAGCCTAACACTCTAGCCATCAGTCTATGGGAGCTCTGTCGGTGGGAGTTTTAAATATAATAAAAACAAAAAATGCACCTTGGTAATTGTTTATTTAAACACTTTGAAATCTTCGTGTCGAAAAATTAAACTGACTCAGAATTTTCTTCCCTACATAAATAATCAATAATTGCAAAGGAAAGAAATTGAAAAAAAAAGAATTTTCAAATTAGAAAAGAAATATATACATTGAAGATATTCGCTCCGGCTGGGACTCGAACCCAGGCCACTCGCTTGGAAGACCAGCGGTCTAGCCATTAGGCTATCGGAGTTCTGTCGAGCGGAGTCTTACTGCCTGACTGATACTGCCTGACTGACAGACTGACTCACTGACTGACTGATATTGACTGACTGACTCACTGACTGACCGAGACTGACTGACTAACTGCCTGACTGACTGAGACTGGACTGACTGACTGACTGACTGACTGACTGACTAACTGACTGACTGAGACTGACTGACTGACTGCTTGACTCTCTGACTGGCTATTTCACTGACTGACTGAATGACTAAATGACTGACTGACACTGACTGACTGACTGCTTGACTACCTGACTGACTGCTTGACTGACTAACTGACTGGACAGGACTGACCGACTGACTGACTGACAGACTGACTGAATAAGGATGACTGACAGACTGACTGAATAAGGCTGACTGACTGACTGACTGACAGACTGACTGAATAAGGCTGACCGACTGACTGACTGCCTGACTGACTGACTGACTGAATGACTGACTGACCGAGACTGACTGACTGACTGACTGAGACTGGACTGGACTGACTGACTGACTGACTGACTGAGACTGACTGACTGCTTTAGTGACTAACTGACTGCACAGGACTGACCGACTGACTGACTGACTGACTGCCTGACTGACTGACTGACTGAATGACTGACTGACTGAGACTAAATGACTGACTGCTTGACTGACTGGCTGAAGGACTAACTGACTGACTGAGTGACTGACTGACTGGACTGATTGACTGAGACTGAATGACTGAGTGCTTGACTGATTGACTGTCAGACTGACTGACTGACTTCGCAAAAGGGAAAAATAAAAAAAAAGAATTATAAAATTAAAAAAAAATATTTGCATTTAAGATTTCCTTTCCGGCCGGGACTCGAACCCAGTACCACGCGCTAGGAACCCAACGGTCTAGCCATTAGGCTATCGGAGCTCTGTCGATGGAAGTCTTAAATATAATAAAAACAAAAAATGCACCTTGGTAATTATTGATTCAAACACTTTGAAATTTACAGATCGAATAATTAAACTGACTCAGAATTTTTCTCCCTACATAAATAATCAATATTCGCAAAAGAGAAAAATTTAAAAAAAAAGAAGAAGAAATTTCAAATTAGAAACTGAAAGTATACATTGAAGATTTTCGTTCAGGCTGGGACTCGAACCCAGGGCCACTCGTTTGGAAGCCTAACACTCTAGCCATTAGTCTATGGGAGCTCTGGCGGTGGGAGTTTTAAATATAATAAAAACAAAAAATGCACCTTGGTAATTGTTTATTTAAACACTTTGAAATCCTCGTGTCGAAAAATTAAACTGACTCAGAATTTTCTTCCCTACATAAATAATCAATAATTGCAAAGGATTGAAATTGAAAAAAAAAAAGAATTTTCAAATTAGAAAAGAAATATATACATTGAAGATATTCGCTCCGGCTGGGACTCGAACCCAGGCCACTCGCTTGGAAGACCAGCGGTCTAGCCATTAGGCTATCGGAGTTCTGTCGAGCGGAGTCTTACTGCCTGACTCATACTGCCTGACTGACAGACTGACTCACTGACTGACTGATATTGACTGACTGACTCACTGACTGACCGAGACTGACTGACTAACTGCCTGACTGACTGAGACTGGACTGACTGACTGACTGACTGACTGACTGACTAACTGACTGACTGAGACTGACTGACTGACTGCTTGACTCTCTGACTGGCTATTTCACTGACTGACTGAATGACTAAATGACTGACTGACACTGACTGACTGACTGCTTGACTACCTGACTGACTGCTTGACTGACTAACTGACTGGACAGGACTGACCGACTGACTGACTGACAGACTGACTGAATAAGGATGACTGACAGACTGACTGAATAAGGCTGACTGACTGACTGACTGACAGACTGACTGAATAAGGCTGACCGACTGACTGACTGCCTGACTGACTGACTGACTGAATGACTGACTGACCGAGACTGACTGACTGACTGACTGAGACTGGACTGGACTGACTGACTGACTGACTGACTGAGACTGACTGACTGCTTTAGTGACTAACTGACTGCACAGGACTGACCGACTGACTGACTGACTGACTGCCTGACTGACTGACTGACTGAATGACTGACTGACTGAGACTAAATGACTGACTGCTTGACTGACTGGCTGAAGGACTAACTGACTGACTGAGTGACTGACTGACTGGACTGATTGACTGAGACTGAATGACTGAGTGCTTGACTGATTGACTGTCAGACTGACTGACTGACTTCGCAAAAGGGAAAAATAAAAAAAAAAGAATTATAAAATTAGAAAAAAATATTTGCATTTAAGATTTCCTTTCCGGCCGGGACTCGAACCCAGTACCACGCGCTAGGAACCCAACGGTCTAGCCATTAGGCTATCGGAGCTCTGTCGATGGAAGTCTTAAATATAATAAAAACAAAAAATGCACCTTGGTAATTATTGATTCAAACACTTTGAAATTTACAGATCGAATAATTAAACTGACTCAGAATTTTTCTCCCTACATAAATAATCAATATTCGCAAAAGAGAAAAATTTAAAAAAAAAGAAGAAGAAATTTCAAATTAGAAACTGAAAGTATACATTGAAGATTTTTGTTCAGGCTGGGACTCGAACCCAGGGCCACTCGTTTGGAAGCCTAACACTCTAGCCATTAGTCTATGGGAGCTCTGTCGGTGGGAGTTTTAAATATAATGAAAATAAAAAATGCACCTTGGTAATTGTTTATTTAAACACTTTGAAATCCTCGTGTCGAAAAATTAAACTGACTCAGAATTTTCTTCCCTACATAAATAATCAATAATTGCAAAGGAAAGAAATTGAAAAAAAAAAGAATTTTCAAATTAGAAAAGAAATATATACATTGAAGATATTCGCTCCGGCTGGGACTCGAACCCAGGCCACTCGCTTGGAAGACCAGCGGTCTAGCCATTAGGCTATCGGAGTTCTGTCGAGGGGAGTCTTACTGCCTGACTGATACTGCCTGACTGACAGACTGACTCACTGACTGACTGATATTGACTGACTGACTCACTGACTGACCGAGACTGACTGACTAACTGCCTGACTGACTGAGACTGGACTGACTGACTGACTGACTGACTGACTGACTAACTGACTGACTGAGACTGACTGACTGACTGCTTGACTCTCTGACTGGCTATTTCACTGACTGACTGAATGACTAAATGACTAAATGACTGACTGACACTGACTGACTGACTGCTTGACTACCTGACTGACTGCTTGACTGACTAACTGACTGGACAGGACTGACCGACTGACTGACTGACAGACTGACTGAATAAGGATGACTGACAGACTGACTGAATAAGGCTGACTGACTGACTGACTGACAGACTGACTGAATAAGGCTGACCGACTGACTGACTGCCTGACTGACTGACTGACTGAATGACTGACTGACTGACTGACCGAGACTGACTGACTGACTGACTGAGACTAAACTGGACTGACTGACTGACTGAGACTGACTGACTGCTTTAGTGACTAACTGACTGCACAGGACTGACCGACTGACTGACTGACTGACTGCCTGACTGACTGACTGACTGAATGACTGACTGACTGAGACTAAATGACTGACTGCTCGACTGACTGGCTGAAGGACTAACTGACTGACTGACTGACTGGACTGACTGACTGAGACTGAATGACTGAGTGCTTGACTGATTGACTGTCAGACTGACTGACTGACTTCGCAAAAGGGAAAAATAAAAAAAAAGAATTATAAAATTAGAAAAAAACATTTGCATTTAAGATTTCCTTTCCGGCCGGGACTCGAACCCAGTACCACGCGCTAGGAACCCAACGGTCTAGCCATTAGGCTATCGGAGCTCTGTCGATGGAAGTCTTAAATATAATAAAAACAAAAAATGCACCTTGGTAATTATTGATTCAAACACTTTGAAATTTACAGGTCGAATAATTAAACTGACTCAGAATTTTTCTCCCTACATAAATAATCAATATTCGCAAAAGAAAAAAAATTAAAAAAAAAGAAGAAGAAATTTCAAATTAGAAACTAAAAGTATACATTGAAGATTTTCGTTCAGGCTGGGACTCGAACCCAGGGCCACTCGCTTGGAAGCCTAACACTCTAGCCATTAGTCTATGGGAGCTCTGTCGGTGGGAGTTTTAAATATAATAAAAACAAAAAATGCACCTTGGTAATTGTTTATTTAAACACTTTGAAATCTTCGTGTCGAAAAATTAAACTGACTCAGAATTTTCTTCCCTACATAAATAATCAATAATTGCAAAGGAAAGAAATTGAAAAAAAAAGAACTTTCAAATTAGAAAAGAAATATATACATTGAAGATATTCGCTCCGGCTGGGACTCGAACCCAGGCCACTCGCTTGGAAGACCAGCGGTCTAGCCATTAGGCTATCGGAGTTCTGTCGAGCGGAGTCTTACTGCCTGACTGATACTGCCTGACTGACAGACTGACTCACTGACTGACTGATACTGACTGACTGACTCACTGACTGACCGAGACTGACTGACTAACTGCCTGACTGACTGAGACTGGACTGACTGACTGACTGACTGACTGACTGACTAACTGACTGACTGAGACTGACTGACTGACTGCTTGACTCTCTGACTGGCTATTTCACTGACTGACTGAATGACTAAATGACTGACTGACACTGACTGACTGACTGCTTGACTACCTGACTGACTGCTTGACTGACTAACTGACTGGACAGGACTGACCGACTGACTGACTGACAGACTGACTGAATAAGGATGACTGACAGACTGACTGAATAAGGCTGACTGACTGACTGACTCACAGACTGACTGTATAAGGCTGACCGACTGACTGACTGCCTGACTGACTGACTGACTGAATGACTGACTGACCGAGACTGACTGACTGACTGACTGAGACTGGACTGGACTGACTGACTGACTGACTGACTGAGACTGACTGACTGCACAGGACTGACCGACTGACTGACTGACTGACTGCCTGACTGACTGACTGTCTGAATGACTGACTGACTGAGACTAAATGACTGACTGCTTGACTGACTGGCTGAAGGACTAACTGACTGACTGAGTGACTGACTGACTGGACTGACTGACTGAGACTGAATGACTGAGTGCTTGACTGATTGACTGTCAGACTGACTGACTGACTTCGCAAAAGGGAAAAATAAAAAAAAAAGAATTATAAAATTAGAAAAAAATATTTGCATTTAAGATTTCCTTTCCGGCCGGGACTCGAACCCAGTACCACGCGCTAGGAACCCAACGGTCTAGCCATTAGGCTATCGGAGCTCTGTCGATGGAAGTCTTAAATATAATAAAAACAAAAAATGCACCTTGGTAATTATTGATTCAAACACTTTGAAATTTACAGATCGAATAATTAAACTGACTCAGAATTTTTCTCCCTACATAAATAATCAATATTCGCAAAAGAGAAAAATTTAAAAAAAAAAGAAGAAGAAATTTCAAATTAGAAACTGAAAGTATACATTGAAGATTTTCGTTCAGGCTGGGACTCGAACCCAGGGCCACTCGTTTGGAAGCCTAACACTCTAGCCATTAGTCTATGGGAGCTCTGTCGGTGGGAGTTTTAAATATAATAAAAACAAAAAATGCACCTTGGTAATTGTTTATTTAAACACTTTGAAATCCTCGTGTCGAAAAATTAAACTGACTCAGAATTTTCTTCCCTACATAAATAATCAATAATTGCAAAGGAAAGAAATTGAAAAAAAAAAGAATTTTCAAATTAGAAAAGAAATATATACATTGAAGATATTCGCTCCGGCTGGGACTCGAACCCAGGCCACTCGCTTGGAAGACCAGCGGTCTAGCCATTAGGCTATCGGAGTTCTGTCGAGCGGAGTCTTACTGCCTGACTGATACTGCCTGACTGACAGACTGACTCACTGACTGACTGATATTGACTGACTGACTCACTGACTGACCGAGACTGACTGACTAACTGCCTGACTGACTGAGACTGGACTGACTGACTGACTGACTGACTGACTGACTAACTGACTGACTGAGACTGACTGACTGACTGCTTGACTCTCTGACTGGCTATTTCACTGACTGACTGAATGACTAAATGACTAAATGACTGACTGACACTGACTGACTGACTGCTTGACTACCTGACTGACTGCTTGACTGACTAACTGACTGGACAGGACTGACCGACTGACTGACTGACAGACTGACTGAATAAGGATGACTGACAGACTGACTGAATAAGGCTGACTGACTGACTGACTGACAGACTGACTGAATAAGGCTGACCGACTGACTGACTGCCTGACTGACTGACTGACTGAATGACTGACTGACTGACCGAGACTGACTGACTGACTGACTGAGACTGAACTGGACTGACTGACTGACTGACTGACTGAGACTGACTGACTGCTTTAGTGACTAACTGACTGCACAGGACTGACCGACTGACTGACTGACTGACTGCCTGACTGACTAACTGACTGAATGACTGACTGACTGAGACTAAATGACTGACTGCTCGACTGACTGGCTGAAGGACTAACTGACTGACTGAGTGACTGACTGACTGGACTGACTGACTGAGACTGAATGACTGAGTGCTTGACTGATTGACTGTCAGACTGACTGACTGACTTCGCAAAAGGGAAAAATAAAAAAAAAAGAATTATAAAATTAGAAAAAAACATTTGCATTTAAGATTTCCTTTCCGGCCGGGACTCGAACCCAGTACCACGCGCTAGGAACCCAACGGTCTAGCCATTAGGCTATCGGAGCTCTGTCGATGGAAGTCTTAAATATAATAAAAACAAAAAATGCACCTTGGTAATTATTGATTCAAACACCTTGAAATTTACAGGTCGAATAATTAAACTGACTCAGAATTTTTCTCCCTACATAAATAATCAATATTCGCAAAAGAAAAAAAATTAAAAAAAAAAGAAGAAGAAATTTCAAATTAGAAACTAAAAGAATACATTGAAGATTTTCGTTCAGGCTGGGACTCGAACCCAGGGCCACTCGCTTGGAAGCCTAACACTCTAGCCATTAGTCTATGGGAGCTCTGTCGGTGGGAGTTTTAAATATAATAAAAACAAAAAATGCACCTTGGTAATTGTTTATTTAAACACTTTGAAATCTTCGTGTCGAAAAATTAAACTGACTCAGAATTTTCTTCCCTACATAAATAATCAATAATTGCAAAGGAAAGAAATTGAAAAAAAAAAGAATTTTCAAATTAGAAAAGAAATATATACATTGAAGATATTCGCTCCGGCTGGGACTCGAACCCAGACCACTCGCTTGGAAGACCAGCGGTCTAGCCATTAGGCTATCGGAGTTCTGTCGAGCGGAGTCTTACTGCCTGACTGACAGACTGACTCACTGACTGACTGATACTGACTGACTGACTCACTGACTGACCGAGACTGACTGACTAACTGCCTGACTGACTGAGACTGACTGACTGACTGCTTGACTCTCTGACTGGCTATTTCACTGACTGACTGAATGACTAAATGACTGACTGACACTGACTGACTGACTGCTTGACTACCTGACTGACTGCTTGACTGACTAACTGACTGGACAGGACTGACCGACTGACTGACTGACAGACTGACTGAATAAGGATGACTGACAGACTGACTGAATAAGGCTGACTGACTGACTGACTGACAGACTGACTGAATAAGGCTGACCGACTGACTGACTGCCTGACTGACTGACTGACTGAATGACTGACTGACTGACTGACCGAGACTGACTGACTGACTGACTGAGACTGGACTGGACTGACTGACTGACTGACTGACTGAGACTGACTGACTGCTTTAGTGACTGACAGACTGACTGAGACTGACTGACTGCTTTAGTGACTAACTGACTGCACAGGACTGACCGACTGACTGACTGACTGACTGACTGACTGCCTGACTGACTGAATGACTGACTGACTGAGACTAAATGACTGACTGCTTGACTGACTGGCTGAAGGACTAACTGACTGACTGAGTGACTGACTGACTGGACTGAATGACTGAGTGCTTGACTGATTGACTGTCAGACTGACTGACTGACTTCGCAAAAGGGAAAAATAAAAAAAAAAGAATTATAAAATTAGAAAAAATATTTGCATTTAAGATTTCCTTTCCGGCCGGGACTCGAACCCAGTACCACGCGCTAGGAACCCAACGGTCTAGCCATTAGGCTATCGGAGCTCGGTCGATGGAAGTCTTAAATATAATAAAAACAAAAAATGCACCTTGGTAATTATTGATTCAAACACTTTGAAATTTACAGGTCGAATAATTAAACTGACTCAGAATTTTTCTCCCTACATAAATAATCAATATTCGCAAAAGAGAAAAATTAAAAAAAAAAGAAGAAGAAATTTCAAATTAGAAACTTAAAGTATACATTGAAGATTTTCGTTCAGGCTGGGACTCGAACCCAGGGCCACTCGCTTGGAAGCCTAACACTCTAGCCATTAGTCTATGGGAGCTCTGTCGGTGGGAGTTTTAAATATAATAAAAACAAAAAATGCACCTTGGTAATTGTTTATTTAAACACTTTGAAATCTTCGTGTCGAAAAATTAAACTGACTCAGAATTTTCTTCCCTACATAAATAATCAATAATTGCAAAGGAAAGAAATTGAAAAAAAAAGAATTTTCAAATTAGAAAAGAAATATATACATTGAAGATATTCGCTCCGGCTGGGACTCGAACCCAGGCCACTCGCTTGGAAGACCAGCGGTCTAGCCATTAGGCTATCGGAGTTCTGTCGAGCGGAGTCTTACTGCCTGACTGATACTGCCTGACTGACAGACTGACTCACTGACTGACTGATACTGACTGACTGACTCACTGACTGACCGAGACTGACTGACTAACTGCCTGACTGACTGAGACTGGACTGACTGACTGACTGACTGACTGACTGACTAACTGACTGACTGAGACTGACTGACTGACTGCTTGACTCTCTGACTGGCTATTTCACTGACTGACTGAATGACTAAATGACTGACTGACACTGACTGACTGACTGCTTGACTACCTGACTGACTGCTTGACTGACTAACTGACTGGACAGGACTGACCGACTGACTGACTGACAGACTGACTGAATAAGGATGACTGACAGACTGACTGAATAAGGCTGACTGACTGACTGACTCACAGACTGACTGAATAAGGCTGACCGACTGACTGACTGCCTGACTGACTGACTGACTGAATGACTGACTGACCGAGACTGACTGAGACTGGACTGGACTGACTGACTGACTGATTGACTGAGACTGACTGACTGCTTTAGTGACTAACTGACTGCACAGGACTGACCGACTGACTGACTGACTGACTGCCTGACTGACTGACTGACTGAATGACTGACTGACTGAGACTAAATGACTGACTGCTTGACTGACTGGCTGAAGGACTAACTGACTGACTGAGTGACTGACTGACTGGACTGACTGACTGAGACTGAATGACTGAGTGCTTGACTGATTGACTGTCAGACTGACTGACTGACTTCGCAAAAGGGAAAAATAAAAAAAAAGAATTATTAAATTAGAAAAAAATATTTGCGTTTAAGATTTCCTTTCCGGCCGGGACTCGAACCCAGTACCACGCGCTAGGAACCCAACGGTCTAGCCATTAGGCTATCGGAGCTCTGTCGATGGAAGTCTTAAATATAATAAAAACAAAAAATGCACCTTGGTAATTATTGATTCAAACACTTTGAAATTTACAGATCGAATAATTAAACTGACTCAGAATTTTTCTCCCTACATAAATAATCAATATTCGCAAAAGAGAAAAATTTAAAAAAAAAGAAGAAGAAATTTCAAATTAGAAACTGAAAGTATACATTGAAGATTTCCGTTCAGGCTGGGACTCGAACCCAGGGCCACTCGTTTGGAAGCCTAACACTCTAGCCATTAGTCTATGGGAGCTCTGTCGGTGGGAGTTTTAAATATAATAAAAACAAAAAATGCACCTTGGTAATTGTTTATTTAAACACTTTGAAATCCTCGTGTCGAAAAATTAAACTGACTCAGAATTTTCTTCCCTACATAAATAATCAATAATTGCAAAGGAAAGAAATTGAAAAAAAAAAGAATTTTCAAATTAGAAAAGAAATATATACATTGAAGATATTCGCTCCGGCTGGGACTCGAACCCAGGCCACTCGCTTGGAAGACCAGCGGTCTAGCCATTAGGCTATCGGAGTTCTGTCGAGCGGAGTCTTACTGCCTGACTGATACTGCCTGACTGACAGACTGACTCACTGACTGACTGATATTGACTGACTGACTCACTGACTGACCGAGACTGACTGACTAACTGCCTGACTGACTGAGACTGGACTGACTGACTGACTGACTGACTGACTGACTAACTGACTGACTGAGACTGACTGACTGACTGCTTGACTCTCTGACTGGCTATTTCACTGACTGACTGAATGACTAAATGACTGACTGACACTGACTGACTGACTGCTTGACTACCTGACTGACTGCTTGACTGACTAACTGACTGGACAGGACTGACCGACTGACTGACTGACAGACTGACTGAATAAGGATGACTGACAGACTGACTGAATAAGGCTGACTGACTGACTGACTGACAGACTGACTGAATAAGGCTGACCGACTGACTGACTGACTGCCTGACTGACTGACTGACTGCCTAACTGACTGAGTGACTGACTGATTGGACTGACTGACTGACTAAAACTGAATGACTGACTGCTTGACTGACTGACTAACTGACTGAATGACTTCTTGAGTGACTGACTGCTTGAGTGACTGACTGGACTGGACTGACCGACTGACAGATTGACTGACTGACTGACTGCCTGACTGACTGAATGACTGACTGACTGAATGACTGACTGACTGAGACTAAATGACTGACTGCTTGACTGACTGGCTGAAGGACTAACTGACTGACTGAGTGACTGACTGACTGGACTGACTGACTGAGACTGAATGACTGAGTGCTTGACTGATTGACTGTCAGACTGACTGACTGACTTCGCAAAAGGGAAAAATAAAAAAAAAGAATTATAAAATTAGAAAAAAATATTTGCATTTAAGATTTCCTTTCCGGCCGGGACTCGAACCCAGTACCACGCGCTAGGAACCCAACGGTCTAGCCATTAGGCTATCGGAGCTCTGTCGATGGAAGTCTTAAATATAATAAAAACAAAAAATGCACCTTGGTAATTATTGATTCAAACACTTTGAAATTTACAGGTCGAATAATTAAACTGACTCAGAATTTTTCTCCCTACATAAATAATCAATATTCGCAAAAGAGAAAAATTAAAAAAAAAAAGAAGAAGAAATTTCAAATTAGAAACTAAAAGTATACATTGAAGATTTTCGTTCAGGCTGGGACTCGAACCCAGGGCTACTCGCTTGGAAGCCTAACACTCTAGCCATTAGTCTATGGGAGCTCTGTCGGTGGGAGTTTTAAATATAATAAAAACAAAAAATGCAACTTGGTAATTGTTTATTTAAACACTTTGAAATCTTCGTGTCGAAAAATTAAACTGACTCAGAATTTTCTTCCCTACATAAATAATCAATAATTGCAAAGGAAAGAAATTGAAAAAAAAAGAATTTTCAAATTAGAAAAGAAATATATACAATGAAGATATTCGCTCCGGCTGGGACTCGAACCCAGGCCACTCGCTTGGAAGACCAGCGGTCTAGCCATTAGGCTATCGGAGTTCTGTCGAGCGGAGTCTTACTGCCTGACTGATACTGCCTGACTGACAGACTGACTCACTGACTGACTGATACTGACTGACTGACTCACTGACTGACCGAGACTGACTGACTAACTGCCTGACTGACTGAGACTGGACTGACTGACTGACTGACTGACTGACTGACTAACTGACTGACTGAGACTGACTGACTGACTGCTTGACTCTCTGACTGGCTATTTCACTGACTGACTGAATGACTAAATGACTGACTGACACTGACTGACTGACTGCTTGACTACCTGACTGACTGCTTGACTGACTAACTGACTGGACAGGACTGACCGACTGACTGACTGACAGAGTGACTGAATAAGGATGACTGACAGACTGACTGAATAAGGCTGACTGACTGACTGACTGACAGACTGACTGAATAAGGCTGACCGACTGACTGACTGCCTGACTGACTGACTGACTGAATGACTGACTGAATGACTGAGACTGGACTGGACTGACTGACTGACTGACTGAGACTGACTGACTGCTTTAGTGACTAACTGACTGCACAGGACTGACCGACTGACTGACTGACTGACTGCCTGACTGACTGACTGACTGAATGACTGACTGACTGAGACTAAATGACTGACTGCTTGACTGACTGGCTGAAGGACTAACTGACTGACTGAGTGACTGACTGACTGAGACTGAATGACTGAGTGCTTGACTGATTGACTGTCAGACTGACTGACTGACTTCGCAAAAGGGAAAAATAAAAAAAAAAGAATTATAAAATTAGAAAAAAATATTTGCATTTAAGATTTCCTTTCCGGCTGGGATTTGAACCCAGGGCGACACTCATGGAAGCCCAACGCTCTCGCCAATATACTATCGGATCTCTGTTGATCGGTGTCTTAATTATAATAAAAACAAAAAATGCACCTTAGTAATTATTGATCTAAAATCTTTGAAATCTAAAGTTCGAATGATTAAACTGACTCAGAATTTTCTTCCGTACATAAATAATCCATATTTGCAAAAGAAAGAAATTGAAAAAAAAAGAATCTTCAAATTAGAAGAGAAATATATACATGCAAGATTTTCGTTCCGGCCGGGACTCGAACCCAGTACCACGCGCTTGGAACCCAACGGTCTAGCCATTAGGCTATCGGAGCTCTGTCGATGGAAGTCTTAAATATAATAAAAACAAAAAATGCACCTTGGTAATTATTGATTCAAACACCTTGAAATTTACAGGTCGAATAATTAAACTGACTCAGAATTTTTCTCCCTACATAAATAATCAATATTCGCAAAAGAAAAAAATTAAAAAAAAAAGAAGAAGAAATTTCAAATTAGAAACTAAAAGTATACATTGAAGATTTTCGTTCAGGCTGGGACTCGAACCCAGGGCCACTCGCTTGGAAGCCTAACACTCTAGCCATTAGTCTATGGGAGCTCTGTCGGTGGGAGTTTTAAATATAATAAAAACAAAAAATGCACCTTGGTAATTGTTTATTTAAACACTTTGAAATCTTCGTGTCGAAAAATTAAACTGACTCAGAATTTTCTTCCCTACATAAATAATCAATAATTGCAAAGGAAAGAAATTGAAAAAAAAAAGAATTTTCAAATTAGAAAAGAAATATATACATTGAAGATATTCGCTCCGGCTGGGACTCGAACCCAGGCCACTCGCTTGGAAGACCAGTTGTCTAGCCATTAGGCTATCGGAGTTCTGTCGAGCGGAGTCTTACTGCCTGACTGACAGACTGACTCACTGACTGACCGAGACTGACTGACTAACTGCCTGACTGACTGAGACTGGACTGACTGACTGACTGACTGACTGACTGAGACTGACTGACTGACTGCTTGACTCTCTGACTGGCTATTTCACTGACTGACTGAATGACTAAATGACTGACTGACACTGACTGACTGACTGCTTGACTACCTGACTGACTGCTTGACTGACTAACTGACTGGACAGGACTGACCGACTGACTGACTGACAGACTGACTGAATAAGGATGACTGACAGACTGACTGAATAAGGCTGACTGACTGACTGACTGACAGACTGACTGAATAAGGCTGACCGACTGACTGACTGCCTGACTGACTGACTGACTGAATGACTGACTGACTGACTGACTGACCGAGACTGACTGACTGACTGACTGAGACTGGACTGGACTGACTGACTGACTGACTGACTGAGACTGACTGACTGCTTTAGTGACTGACAGACTGACTGAGACTGACTGACTGCTTTAGTGACTAACTGACTGCACAGGACTGACCGACTGACTGACTGACTGACTGCCTGACTGACTGACTGACTGAATGACTGACTGACTGAGACTAAATGACTGACTGCTTGACTGACTGGCTGAAGGACTAACTGACTGACTTAGTGACTGACTGACTGGACTGACTGACTGAGACTGAATGACTGAGTGCTTGACTGATTGACTGTCAGACTGACTGACTGACTTCGCAAAAGGGAAAAATAAAAAAAAAAGAATTATAAAATTAGAAAAAAATATTTGCATTTAAGATTTTCTTTCCGGCCGGGACTCGAACCCAGTACCACGCGCTAGGAACCCAACGGTCTAGCCATTAGGCTATCGGAGCTCGGTCGATGGAAGTCTTAAATATAATAAAAACAAAAAATGCACCTTGGTAATTATTGATTCAAACACTTTGAAATTTACAGGTCGAATAATTAAACTGACTCAGAATTTTTCTCCCTACATAAATAATCAATATTCGCAAAAGAGAAAAATTTAAAAAAAAAAGAAGAAGAAATTTCAAATTAGAAACTAAAAGTATACATTAAAGATTTTCGTTCAGGCTGGGACTCGAACCCAGGGCCACTCGCTTGGAAGCCTAACACTCTAGCCATTAGTCTATGGGAGCTCTGTCGGTGGGAGTTTTAAATATAATAAAAACAAAAAATGCACCTTGGTAATTGTTTATTTAAACACTTTGAAATCTTCGTGTCGAAAAATTAAACTGACTCAGAATTTTCTTCCCTACATAAATAATCAATAATTGCAAAGGAAAGAAATTGAAAAAAAAAGAATTTTCAAATTAGAAAAGAAATATATACATTGAAGATATTCGCTCCGGCTGGGACTCGAACCCAGGCCACTCGCTTGGAAGACCAGCTGTCTAGCCATTAGGCTATCGGAGTTCTGTCGAGCGGAGTCTTACTGCCTGACTGATACTGCCTGACTGACAGACTGACTCACTGACTGACTGATACTGACTGACTGACTCACTGACTGACCGAGACTGACTGACTAACTGCCTGACTGACTGAGACTGGACTGACTGACTGACTGACTGACTGACTGACTAACTGACTGAGACTGACTGACTGACTGCTTGACTCTCTGACTGGCTATTTCACTGACTGACTGAATGACTAAATGACTGACTGACACTGACTGACTGACTGCTTGACTACCTGACTGACTGCTTGACTGACTAACTGACTGGACAGGACTGACCGACTGACTGACTGACAGACTGACTGAATAAGGATGACTGACAGACTGACTGAATAAGGCTGACTGACTGACTGACTGACAGACTGACTGAATAAGGCTGACCGACTGACTGACTGCCTGACTGATTGACTGACTGAATGACTGACTGACTGACTGACCGAGACTGACTGACTGACTGACTGAGACTGGACTGGACTGACTGACTGACTGACTGACTGAGACTGACTGACTGCTTTAGTGACTAACTGACTGCACAGGACTGACCGACTGACTGACTGACTGACTGCCTGTCTGACTGACTGACTGAATGACTGACTGACTGAGACTAAATGACTGACTGCTTGACTGACTGGCTGAAGGACTAACTGACTGACTGAGTGACTGACTGACTGGACTGACTGACTGAGACTGAATGACTGAGTGCTTGACTGATTGACTGTCAGACTGACTGACTGACTTCGCAAAAGGGAAAAATAAAAAAAAAATTAGAAAAAAATATTTGCATTTAAGATTTCCTTTCCGGCTGGGATTTGAACCCAGGGCGGCACTCATGGAAGCCCAACGCTCTCGCCAATATACTATCGGATCTCTGTTGATCGGTGTCTTAATTATAATAAAAACAAAAAATGCACCTTAGTAATTATTGATCTAAAATCTTTGAAATCTAAAGGTCGAATGATTAAACTGACTCAGAATTTTCTTCCGTACATAAATAATCCATATTTGCAAAAGAAAGAAATTGAAAAAAAAAAGAATCTTCAAATTAGAAGAGAAATATATACATGGAAGATTTTCGTTCCGGCCGGGACTCGAACCCAGTACCACGCGCTTGGAACCCAACGGTCTAGCCATTAGGCTATCGGAGCTCTGTCTATGGAAGTCTTAAATATAATAAAAAACAAAAATGCACCTTGGTAATTATTGATTCAAACACTTTGAAATTTACAGGTCGAATAATTAAACTGACTCAGAATTTTTCTCCCTACATAAATAATCAATATTCGCAAAAGAGAAAAATTAAAAAAAAAAAGAAGAAGAAATTTCAAATTAGAAACTAAAATTATACATTGAATATTTTCGTTCAGGCTGGGACTCGTACCCAGGGCCACTCGCTTGGAAGCCTATCACTCTAGCCATTAGTCTATGGGAGCTCTGTCGGTGGGAGTTTTAAATATAATAAAAACAAAAAATGCACCTTGGTAATTGTTTATTTAAACACTTTGAAATCTTCGTGTCGAAAAATTAAACTGACTCAGAATTTTCTTCCCTACATAAATAATCAATAATTGCAAAGGAAAGAAATTGAAAAAAAAAAGAATTTTCAAATTAGGAAAGAAATATATACATTGAAGATATTCGCTCCGGCTGGGACTCGAACCCAGGCCACTCGCTTGGAAGACCAGCGGTCTAGCCTTTAGGCTATCGGAGTTCTGTCGAGCGGAGTTTTACTGCCTGACTGATACTGCCTGACTGACAGACTGAATCACTGACTGACTGATACTGACTGACTGACTCACTGACTGACCGAGACTGACTGACTAACTGCCTGACTGACTGAGACTGGACTGACTGACTGACTGACTGACTGACTGACTAACTGACTGACTGAGACTGACTCACTGACTGACCGAGACTGACTGACTAACTGCCTGACTGACTGAGACTGGACTGACTGACTGACTGACTGACTGACTGACTAACTGACTGACTGAGACTGACTCACTGACTGACCGAGACTGACTGACTAACTGCCTGACTGACTGAGACTGGACTGACTGACTGACTGACTGACTGACTGACTGACTGACTGACTGACTAACTGACTGACTGAGACTGACTCACTGACTGACCGAGACTGACTGACTAACTGCCTGACTGACTGAGACTGGACTGACTGACTGACTGACTGACTGACTGACTAACTGACTGACTGAGACTGACTGACTCACTGCTTGACTCTCTGACTGGCTATTTCACTGACTGACTGAATGACTAAATGACTGACTGACACTGATTGACTGACTGCTTGACTACCTGACTGACTGCTTGACTGACTAACTGACTGGACAGGACTGACCGACTGACTGACTGACAGACTGACTGAATAAGGATGACTGACAGACTGACTGAATAAGGCTGACTGACTGACTGACTGACAGACTGACTGAATAAGGCTGACCGACTGACTGACTGCCTGACTGACTGACTGACTGAATGACTGACTGACTGACTGACCGAGACTGACTGACTGACTGACTGAGACTGGACTGGACTGACTGACTGACTGACTGACTGAGACTGACTGACTGCTTTAGTGACTAACTGACTGCACAGGACTGACCGACTGACTGACTGACTGACTGCCTGACTGACTGACTGACTGAATGACTGACTGACTGAGACTAAATGACTGACTGCTTGACTGACTGGCTGAAGGACTAACTGACTGACTGAGTGACTGACTGACTGGACTGACTGACTGAGACTGAATGACTGAGTGCTTGACTGATTGACTGTCAGACTGACTGACTGACTTCGCAAAAGGGAAAAATAAAAAAAAAATTAGAAAAAAATATTTGCATTTAAGATTTCCTTTCCGGCTGGGATTTGAACCCAGGGCGACACTCATGGAAGCCCAACGCTCTCGCCAATATACTATCGGATCTCTGTTGATCGGTGTCTTAATTATAATAAAAACAAAAAATGCACCTTAGTAATTATTGATCTAAAATCTTTGAAATCTAAAGGTCGAATGATTAAACTGACTCAGAATTTTCTTCCGTACATAAATAATCCATATTTGCTAAAGAAAGAAATTGAAAAAAAAAAGAATCTTCAAATTAGAAGAGAAATATATACATGGAAGATTTTCGTTCCGGCCGGGACTCGAACCCAGTACCACGCGCTTGGAACCCAACGGTCTAGCCATTAGGCTATCGGAGCTCTGTCTATGGAAGTCTTAAATATAATAAAAACAAAAAATGCACCTTGGTAATTATTGATTCAAACACTTTGAAATTTACAGGTCGAATAATTAAACTGACTCAGAATTTTTCTCCCTACATAAATAATCAATATTCGCAAAAGAGAAAAATTAAAAAAAAAAGAAGAAGAAATTTCAAATTAGAAACTAAAATTATACATTGAAGATTTTCGTTCAGGCTGGGACTCGTACCCAGGGCCACTCGCTTGGAAGCCTATCACTCTAGCCATTAGTCTATGGGAGCTCTGTCGGTGGGAGTTTTAAATATAATAAAAACAAAAAATGCACCTTGGTAATTGTTTATTTAAACACTTTGAAATCTTCGTGTCGAAAAATTAAACTGACACAGAATTTTCTTCCCTACATAAATAATCAATAATTGCAAAGGAAAGAAATTGAAAAAAAAAAGAATTTTCAAATTAGAAAAGAAATATATACATTGAAGATATTCGCTCCGGCTGGGACTCGAACCCAGGCCACTCGCTTGGAAGACCAGCGGTCTAGCCTTTAGGCTATCGGAGTTCTGTCTAGCGGAGTCTTACTGCCTGACTGATACTGCCTGACTGACAGACTGAATCACTGACTGACTGATACTGACTGACTGACTCACTGACTGACCGAGACTGACTGACTAACTGCCTGACTGACTGAGACTGGACTGACTGACTGACTGACTGACTGACTGACTAACTGACTGACTGAGACTGACTGACTGACTGCTTGACTCTCTGACTGGCTATTTCACTGACTGACTGAATGACTAAATGACTGACTGACACTGACTGACTGACTGCTTGACTACCTGACTGACTGCTTGACTGACTAACTGACTGGACAGGACTGACCGACTGACTGACTGACAGAGTGACTGAATAAGGATGACTGACAGACTGACTGAATAAGGCTGACTGACTGACTGACTGACAGACTGACTGAATAAGGCTGACCGACTGACTGACTGCCTGACTGACTGACTGACTGAATGACTGACTGAATGACTGAGACTGGACTGGACTGACTGACTGACTGACTGAGACTGACTGACTGCTTTAGTGACTAACTGACTGCACAGGACTGACCGACTGACTGACTGACTGACTGCCTGACTGACTGACTGACTGAATGACTGACTGACTGAGACTAAATGACTGACTGCTTGACTGACTGGCTGAAGGACTAACTGACTGACTGAGTGACTGACTGACTGAGACTGAATGACTGAGTGCTTGACTGATTGACTGTCAGACTGACTGACTGACTTCGCAAAAGGGAAAAATAAAAAAAAAAGAATTATAAAATTAGAAAAAAATATTTGCATTTAAGATTTCCTTTCCGGCTGGGATTTGAACCCAGGGCGACACTCATGGAAGCCCAACGCTCTCGCCAATATACTATCGGATCTCTGTTGATCGGTGTCTTAATTATAATAAAAACAAAAAACGCACCTTAGTAATTATTGATCTAAAATCTTTGAAATCTAAAGTTCGAATGATTAAACTGACTCAGAATTTTCTTCCGTACATAAATAATCCATATTTGCAAAAGAAAGAAATTGAAAAAAAAAGAATCTTCAAATTAGAAGAGAAATATATACATGCAAGATTTTCGTTCCGGCCGGGACTCGAACCCAGTACCACGCGCTTGGAACCCAACGGTCTAGCCATTAGGCTATCGGAGCTCTGTCGATGGAAGTCTTAAATATAATAAAAACAAAAAATGCACCTTGGTAATTATTGATTCAAACACCTTGAAATTTACAGGTCGAATAATTAAACTGACTCAGAATTTTTCTCCCTACATAAATAATCAATATTCGCAAAAGAAAAAAATTAAAAAAAAAAGAAGAAGAAATTTCAAATTAGAAACTAAAAGTATACATTGAAGATTTTCGTTCAGGCTGGGACTCGAACCCAGGGCCACTCGCTTGGAAGCCTAACACTCTAGCCATTAGTCTATGGGAGCTCTGTCGGTGGGAGTTTTAAATATAATAAAAACAAAAAATGCACCTTGGTAATTGTTTATTTAAACACTTTGAAATCTTCGTGTCGAAAAATTAAACTGACTCAGAATTTTCTTCCCTACATAAATAATCAATAATTGCAAAGGAAAGAAATTGAAAAAAAAAAGAATTTTCAAATTAGAAAAGAAATATATACATTGAAGATATTCGCTCCGGCTGGGACTCGAACCCAGGCCACTCGCTTGGAAGACCAGTTGTCTAGCCATTAGGCTATCGGAGTTCTGTCGAGCGGAGTCATACTGCCTGACTGACAGACTGACTCACTGACTGACCGAGACTGACTGACTAACTGCCTGACTGACTGAGACTGGACTGACTGACTGACTGACTGACTGACTGAGACTGACTGACTGACTGCTTGACTCTCTGACTGGCTATTTCACTGACTGACTGAATGACTAAATGACTGACTGACACTGACTGACTGACTGCTTGACTACCTGACTGACTGCTTGACTGACTAACTGACTGGACAGGACTGACCGACTGACTGACTGACAGACTGACTGAATAAGGATGACTGACAGACTGACTGAATAAGGCTGACTGACTGACTGACTGACAGACTGACTGAATAAGGCTGACCGACTGACTGACTGCCTGACTGACTGACTGACTGAATGACTGACTGACTGACTGACTGACCGAGACTGACTGACTGACTGACTGAGACTGGACTGGACTGACTGACTGACTGACTGACTGAGACTGACTGACTGCTTTAGTGACTGACAGACTGACTGAGACTGACTGACTGCTTTAGTGACTAACTGACTGCACAGGACTGACCGACTGACTGACTGACTGACTGCCTGACTGACTGACTGACTGAATGACTGACTGACTGAGACTAAATGACTGACTGCTTGACTGACTGGCTGAAGGACTAACTGACTGACTGAGTGACTGACTGACTGGACTGACTGACTGAGACTGAATGACTGAGTGCTTGACTGATTGACTGTCAGACTGACTGACTGACTTCGCAAAAGGGAAAAATAAAAAAAAAAGAATTATAAAATTAGAAAAAAATATTTGCATTTAAGATTTCCTTTCCGGCCGGGACTCGAACCCAGTACCACGCGCTAGGAACCCAACGGTCTAGCCATTAGGCTATCGGAGCTCGGTCGATGGAAGTCTTAAATATAATAAAAACAAAAAATGCACCTTGGTAATTATTGATTCAAACACTTTGAAATTTACAGGTCGAATAATTAAACTGACTCAGAATTTTTCTCCCTACATAAATAATCAATATTCGCAAAAGAGAAAAATTTAAAAAAAAAGAAGAAGAAATTTCAAATTAGAAACTAAAAGTATACATTAAAGATTTTCGTTCAGGCTGGGACTCGAACCCAGGGCCACTCGCTTGGAAGCCTAACACTCTAGCCATTAGTCTATGGGAGCTCTGTCGGTGGGAGTTTTAAATATAATAAAAACAAAAAATGCACCTTGGTAATTGTTTATTTAAACACTTTGAAATCTTCGTGTCGAAAAATTAAACTGACTCAGAATTTTCTTCCCTACATAAATAATCAATAATTGCAAAGGAAAGAAATTGAAAAAAAAAGATTTTTCAAATTAGAAAAGAAATATATACATTGAAGATATTCGCTCCGGCTGGGACTCGAACCCAGGCCACTCGCTTGGAAGACCAGCTGTCTAGCCATTAGGCTATCGGAGTTCTGTCGAGCGGAGTCTTACTGCCTGACTGATACTGCCTGACTGACAGACTGACTCACTGACTGACTGATACTGACTGACTGACTCACTGACTGACCGAGACTGACTGACTAACTGCCTGACTGACTGAGACTGGACTGACTGACTGACTGACTGACTGACTGACTAACTGACTGAGACTGACTGACTGACTGCTTGACTCTCTGACTGGCTATTTCACTGACTGACTGAATGACTAAATGACTGACTGACACTGACTGACTGACTGCTTGACTACCTGACTGACTGCTTGACTGACTAACTGACTGGACAGGACTGACCGACTGACTGACTGACAGACTGACTGAATAAGGATGACTGACAGACTGACTGAATAAGGCTGACTGACTGACTGACTGACAGACTGACTGAATAAGGCTGACCGACTGACTGACTGCCTGACTGATTGACTGACTGAATGACTGACTGACTGACCGACTGACCGAGACTGACTGACTGACTGACTGAGACTGGACTGGACTGACTGACTGAGACTGACTGACTGCTTTAGTGACTAACTGACTGCACTGGACTGACCGACTGACTGACTGACTGACTGCCTGTCTGACTGACTGACTGAATGACTGACTGACTGAGACTAAATGACTGACTGCTTGACTGACTGGCTGAAGGACTAACTGACTGACTGAGTGACTGACTGACTGGACTGACTGACTGAGACTGAATGACTGAGTGCTTGACTGATTGACTGTCAGACTGACTGACTGACTTCGCAAAAGGGAAAAATAAAAAAAAAATTAGAAAAAAATATTTGCATTTCAGATTTCCTTTCCGGCTGGGATTTGAACCCAGGGCGGCACTCATGGAAGCCCAACGCTCTCGCCAATATACTATCGGATCTCTGTTGATCGGTGTCTTAATTATAATAAAAACAAAAAATGCACCTTAGTAATTATTGATCTAAAATCTTTGAAATCTAAAGGTCGAATGATTAAACTGACTCAGAATTTTCTTCCGTACATAAATAATCCATATTTGCAAAAGAAAGAAATTGAAAAAAAAAAGAATCTTCAAATTAGAAGAGAAATATATACATGGAAGATTTTCGTTCCGGCCGGGACTCGAACCCAGTACCACGAGCTTGGAACCCAACGGTCTAGCCATTAGGCTATCGGAGCTCTGTCTATGGAAGTCTTAAATATAATAAAAAACAAAAATGCACCTTGGTAATTATTGATTCAAACACTTTGAAATTTACAGGTCGAATAATTAAACTGACTCAGAATTTTTCTCCCTACATAAATAATCAATATTCGCAAAAGAGAAAAATTAAAAAAAAAAAAGAAGAAGAAATTTCAAATTAGAAACTAAAATTATACATTGAATATTTTCGTTCAGGCTGGGACTCGTACCCAGGGCCACTCGCTTGGAAGCCTATCACTCTAGCCATTAGTCTATGGGAGCTCTGTCGGTGGGAGTTTTAAATATAATAAAAACAAAAAATGCACCTTGGTAATTGTTT
The DNA here is from genome assembly GCF_026930045.1 of Uloborus diversus. NCBI lineage: Eukaryota > Metazoa > Arthropoda > Arachnida > Araneae > Uloboridae > Uloborus > Uloborus diversus. Next base: position 182,511 of record NW_026558265.1, read on the forward strand.
ATTTAAACACTTTGAAATCTTCGTGTCGAAAAATTAAACTGACTCAGAATTTTCTTCCCTACATAAATAATCAATAATTGCAAAGGAAAGAAATTGAAAAAAAAAAGAATTTTCAAATTAGAAAAGAAATATATACATTGAAGATATTCGCTCCGGCTGGGACTCGAACCCAGGCCACTCGCTTGGAAGACCAGCGGTCTAGCCTTTAGGCTATCGGAGTTCTGTCGAGCGGAGTCTTACTGCCTGACTGATACTGCCTGACTGACAGACTGAATCACTGACTGACTGATACTGACTGACTGACTCACTGACTGACCGAGACTGACTGACTAACTGCCTGACTGACTGAGACTGGACTGACTGACTGACTGACTGACTGACTGACTAACTGACTGACTGAGACTGACTCACTGACTGACCGAGACTGACTGACTAACTGCCTGACTGACTGAGACTGGACTGACTGACTGACTGACTGACTGACTGACTAACTGACTGACTGAGACTGACTCACTGACTGACCGAGACTGACTGACTAACTGCCTGACTGACTGAGACTGGACTGACTGACTGACTGACTGACTGACTGACTGACTGACTGACTGACTAACTGACTGACTGAGACTGACTCACTGACTGACCGAGACTGACTGACTAACTGCCTGACTGACTGAGACTGGACTGACTGACTGACTGACTGACTGACTGACTAACTGACTGACTGAGACTGACTCACTGACTGACCGAGACTGACTGACTAACTGCCTGACTGACTGAGACTGGACTGACTGACTGACTGACTGACTGACTGACTAACTGACTGACTGAGACTGACTGACTCACTGCTTGACTCTCTGACTGGCTATTTCACTGACTGACTGAATGACTAAATGACTGACTGACACTGACTGACTGACTGCTTGACTACCTGACTGACTGCTTGACTGACTAACTGACTGGACAGGACTGACCGACTGACTGACTGACAGACTGACTGAATAAGGATGACTGACAGACTGACTGAATAAGGCTGACTGACTGACTGACTGACAGACTGACTGAATAAGGCTGACCGACTGACTGACTGCCTGACTGACTGACTGACTGAATGACTGACTGACTGACTGACCGAGACTGACTGACTGACTGACTGAGACTGGACTGGACTGACTGACTGACTGACTGACTGAGACTGACTGACTGCTTTAGTGACTAACTGACTGCACAGGACTGACCGACTGACTGACTGACTGACTGACTGCCTGACTGACTGACTGACTGAATGACTGACTGACTGAGACTAAATGACTGACTGCTTGACTGACTGGCTGAAGGACTAACTGACTGACTGAGTGACTGACTGACTGGACTGACTGACTGAGACTGAATGACTGAGTGCTTGACTGATTGACTGTCAGACTGACTGACTGACTTCGCAAAAGGGAAAAATAAAAAAAAAAGAATTATAAAATTAGAAAAAAATATTTGCATTTAAGATTTCCTTTCCGGCCGGGACTCGAACCCAGTACCACGCGCTAGGAACCCAACGGTCTAGCCATTAGGCTATCGGAGCTCTGTCGATGGAAGTCTTAAATATAATAAAAACAAAAAATGCACCTTGGTAATTATTGATTCAAACACTTTGAAATTTACAGGTCGAATAATTAAACTGACTCAGAATTTTTCTCCCTACATAAATAATCAATATTCGCAAAAGAGAAAAATTTAAAAAAAAAGAAGAAGAAATTTCAAATTAGAAACTAAAAGTATACATTAAAGATTTTCGTTCAGGCTGGGACTCGAACCCAGGGCCACTCGCTTGGAAGCCTAACACTCTAGCCATTAGTCTATGGGAGCTCTGTCGGTGGGAGTTTTAAATATAATAAAAACAAAAAATGCACCTTGGTAATTGTTTATTTAAACACTTTGAAATCTTCGTGTCGAAAAATTAAACTGACTCAGAATTTTCTTCCCTACATAAATAATCAATAATTGCAAAGGAAAGAAATTGAAAAAAAAAGAATTTTCAAATTAGAAAAGAAATATATACATTGAAGATATTCGCTCCGGCTGGGACTCGAACCCAGGCCACTCGCTTGGAAGACCAGCTGTCTAGCCATTAGGCTATCGGAGTTCTGTCGAGCGGCGTCTTACTGCCTGACTGATACTGCCTGACTGACAGACTGACTCACTGACTGACTGATACTGACTGACTGACTCACTGACTGACCGAGACTGACTGACTAACTGCCTGACTGACTGAGACTGGACTGACTGACTGACTGACTGACTGACTGACTAACTGACTGAGACTGACTGACTGACTGCTTGACTCTCTGACTGGCTATTTCACTGACTGACTGAATGACTAAATGACTGACTGACACTGACTGACTGACTGCTTGACTACCTGACTGACTGCTTGACTGACTAACTGACTGGACAGGACTGACCGACTGACTGACTGACAGACTGACTGAATAAGGATGACTGACAGACTGACTGAAAAAGGCTGACTGACTGACTGACTGACAGACTGACTGAATAAGGCTGACCGACTGACTGACTGCCTGACTGATTGACTGACTGAATGACTGACTGACTGACTGACCGAGACTGACTGACTGACTGACTGAGACTGGACTGGACTGACTGACTGACTGACTGACTGAGACTGACTGACTGCTTTAGTGACTAACTGACTGCACAGGACTGACCGACTGACTGACTGACTGACTGCCTGTCTGACTGACTGACTGAATGACTGACTGACTGAGACTAAATGACTGACTGCTTGACTGACTGACTTCGCAAAAGGGAAAAATAAAAAAAAAATTAGAAAAAAATATTTGCATTTAAGATTTCCTTTCCGGCTGGGATTTGAACCCAGGGCGACACTCATGGAAGCCCAACGCTCTCGCCAATATACTATCGGATCTCTGTTGATCGGTGTCTTAATTATAATAAAAACAAAAAATGCACCTTAGTAATTATTGATCTAAAATCTTTGAAATCTAAAGGTCGAATGATTAAACTGACTCAGAATTTTCTTCCGTACATAAATAATCCATATTTGCTAAAGAAAGAAATTGAAAAAAAAAAGAATCTTCAAATTAGAAGAGAAATATATACATGGAAGATTTTCGTTCCGGCCGGGACTCGAACCCAGTACCACGCGCTTGGAACCCAACGGTCTAGCCATTAGGCTATCGGAGCTCTGTCTATGGAAGTCTTAAATATAATAAAAACAAAAAATGCACCTTGGTAATTATATATTCAAACACTTTGAAATTTACAGGTCGAATAATTAAACTGACTCAGAATTTTTCTCCCTACATAAATAATCAATATTCGCAAAAGAGAAAAATTAAAAAAAAAAGAAGAAGAAATTTCAAATTAGAAACTAAAATTATACATTGAAGATTTTCGTTCAGGCTGGGACTCGTACCCAGGGCCACTCGCTTGGAAGCCTATCACTCTAGCCATTAGTCTATGGGAGCTCTGTCGGTGGGAGTTTTAAATATAATAAAAACAAAAAATGCACCTTGGTAATTGTTTATTTAAACACTTTGAAATCTTCGTGTCGAAAAATTAAACTGACACAGAATTTTCTTCCCTACATAAATAATCAATAATTGCAAAGGAAAGAAATTGAAAAAAAAAAGAATTTTCAAATTAGAAAAGAAATATATACATTGAAGATATTCGCTCCGGCTGGGACTCGAACCCAGGCCACTCGCTTGGAAGACCAGCGGTCTAGCCTTTAGGCTATCGGAGTTCTGTCGAGCGGAGTCTTACTGCCTGACTGATACTGCCTGACTGACAGACTGAATCACTGACTGACTGATACTGACTGACTGACTCACTGACTGACCGAGACTGACTGACTAACTGCCTGACTGACTGAGACTGGACTGACTGACTGACTGACTGACTGACTGACTAACTGACTGACTGAGACTGACTCACTGACTGACCGAGACTGACTGACTAACTGCCTGACTGACTGAGACTGGACTGACTGACTGACTGACTGACTGACTGACTAACTGACTGACTGAGACTGACTCACTGACTGACCGAGACTGACTGACTAACTGCCTGACTGACTGAGACTGGACTGACTGACTGACTGACTGACTGACTGACTAACTGACTGACTGAGACTGACTCACTGACTGACCGAGACTGACTGACTAACTGCCTGACTGACTGAGACTGGACTGACTGACTGACTGACTGACTGACTGACTAACTGACTGACTGAGACTGACTCACTGACTGACCGAGACTGACTGACTAACTGCCTGACTGACTGAGACTGGACTGACTGACTGACTGACTGACTGACTGACTAACTGACTGACTGAGACTGACTGACTCACTGCTTGACTCTCTGACTGGCTATTTCACTGACTGACTGAATGACTAAATGACTGACTGACACTGACTGACTGACTGCTTGACTACCTGACTGACTGCTTGACTGACTAACTGACTGGACAGGACTGACCGACTGACTGACTGACAGACTGACTGAATAAGGATGACTGACAGACTGACTGAATAAGGCTGACTGACTGACTGACTGACAGACTGAAAGAATAAGGCTGACCGACTGACTGACTGCCTGACTGACTGACTGACTGAATGACTGACTGACTGACTGACCGAGACTGACTGACTGACTGACTGAGACTGGACTGGACTGACTGACTGACTGACTGACTGAGACTGACTGACTGCTTTAGTGACTAACTGACTGCACAGGACTGACCGACTGACTGACTGACTGACTGCCTGACTGACTGACTGACTGAGTGACTGACTGACTGGACTGACTGACTGAGACTGAATGACTGAGTGCTTGACTGATTGACTGTCAGACTGACTGACTGACTTCGCAAAAGGGAAAAATAAAAAAAAAGAATTATAAAATTAGAAAAAAATATTTGCATTTAAGATTTCCTTTCCGGCCGGGACTCGAACCCAGTACCACGCGCTAAGAACCCAACGGTCTAGCCATTAGGCTATCGGAGCTCTGTCGATGGAAGTCTTAAATATAATAAAAACAAAAAATGCACCTTGGTAATTATTGATGCAAACACTTTGAAATTTACAGGTCGAATAATTAAACTGACTCAGAATTTTTCTCCCTACATAAATAATCAATATTCGCAAAAGAGAAAAATTAAAAAAAAAAGAAGAAGAAATTTCAAATTAGAAACTAAAAGTATACATTGAAGATTTTCGTTCAGGCTGGGACTCGAACCCAGGGCCATTCGCTTGGAAGCCTAACACTCTAGCCATTAGTCTATGGGAGCTCTGTCGGTGGGAGTTTTAAATATAATAAAAACAAAAAATGCACCTTGGTAATTGTTTATTTAAACACTTTGAAATCTTCGTGTCGAAAAATTAAACTGACTCAGAATTTTCTTCCCTACATAAATAATCAATAATTGCAAAGGAAAGAAATTGAAAAAAAAAGAATTTTCAAATTAGAAAAGAAATATATACATTGAAGATATTCGCTCCGGCTGGGACTCGAACCCAGGCCACTCGCTTGGAAGACCAGCGGTCTAGCCATTAGGCTATCGGAGTTCTGTCGAGCGGAGTCTTACTGCCTGACTGATACTGCCTGACTGACAGACTGACTCACTGACTGACTGATACTGACTGACTGACTCACTGACTGACCGAGACTGACTGACTAACTGCCTGACTGACTGAGACTGGACTGACTGACTGACTGACTGACTGACTGACTAACTGACTGACTGAGACTGACTGACTGACTGCTTGACTCTCTGACTGGCTATTTCACTGACTGACTGAATGACTAAATGACTGACTGACACTGACTGACTGACTGCTTGACTACCTGACTGACTGCTTGACTGACTAACTGACTGGACAGGACTGACCGACTGACTGACTGACAGACTGACTGAATAAGGATGACTGACAGACTGACTGAATAAGGCTGACTGACTGACTGACTCACAGACTGACTGAATAAGGCTGACCGACTGACTGACTGCCTGACTGACTGACTGACTGAATGACTGACTGACCGAGACTGACTGACTGACTGACTGACTGAGACTGGACTGGACTGACTGACTAACTGACTGACTGAGACTGACTGACTGCTTTAGTGACTAACTGACTGCACAGGACTGACCGACTGACTGACTGACTGACTGCCTGACTGACTGACTGACTGAATGACTGACTGACTGAGACTAAATGACTGACTGCTTGACTGACTGGCTGAAGGACTAACTGACTGACTGAGTGACTGACTGACTGGACTGACTGACTGAGACTGACTGACTGACTGCTTGACTCTCTGACTGGCTATTTCACTGACTGACTGAATGACTAAATGACTAAATGACTGACTGACACTGACTGACTGACTGCTTAACTACCTGACTGACTGCTTGACTGACTAACTGACTGGACAGGACTGACCGACTGACTGACTGACAGACTGACTGAATAAGGATGACTGACAGACTGACTGAATAAGGCTGACTGACTGACTGACTGACAGACTGACTGAATAAGGCTGACCGACTGACTGACTGCCTGACTGACTGACTGACTGAATGACTGACTGACTGACTGACCGAGACTGACTGACTGACTGACTGAGACTGAACTGGACTGACTGACTGACCGACTGACTGACTGACTGACTGCCTGACTGACTGACTGACTGACTGAATGACTGACTGACTGAGACTAAATGACTGACTGCTCGACTGACTGGCTGAAGGACTAACTGACTGACTGAGTGACTGACTGACTGGACTGACTGACTTCGCAAAAGGGAAAAATAAAAAAAAAAAGAATTATAAAATTAGAAAAAAACATTTGCATTTAAGATTTCCTTTCCGGCCGGGACTCGAACCCAGTACCACGCGCTAGGAACCCAACGGTCTAGCCATTAGGCTATCGGAGCTCTGTCGATGGAAGTCTTAAATATAATAAAAACAAAAAATGCACCTTGGTAATTATTGATTCAAACACTTTGAAATTTACAGGTCGAATAATTAAACTGACTCAGAATTTTTCTCCCTACATAAATAATCAATATTCGCAAAAGAGAAAAATTAAAAAAAAAAGAAGAAGAAATTTCAAATTAGAAACTAAAAGTATACATTGAAGATTTTCGTTCAGGCTGGGACTCGAACCCAGGGCCACTCGCTTGGAAGCCTAACACTCTAGCCATTAGTCTATGGGAGCTCTGTCGGTGGGAGTTTTAAATATAATAAAAACAAAAAATGCAACTTGGTAGTTGTTTATTTAAACACTTTGAAATCTTCGTGTCGAAAAATTAAACTGACTCAGAATTTTCTTCCCTACATAAATAATCAATAATTGCAAAGGAAAGAAATTTAAAAAAAAAGAATTTTCAAATTAGAAAAGAAATATATACAATGAAGATATTCGCTCCGGCTGGGACTCGAACCCAGGCCACTCGCTTGGAAGACCAGCGGTCTAGCCATTAGGCTATCGGAGTTCTGTCGAGCGGAGTCTTACTGCCTGACTGATATTGCCTGACTGACAGACTGACTCACTGACTGACTGATACTGACTGACTGACTCACTGACTGACCGAGACTGACTGACTAACTGCCTGACTGACTGAGACTGGACTGACTGACTGACTGACTGACTGACTGACTAACTGACTGACTGAGACTGACTGACTGACTGCTTGACTCTCTGACTGGCTATTTCACTGACTGACTGAATGACTAAATGACTGACTGACACTGACTGACTGACTGCTTGACTACCTGACTGACTGCTTGACTGACTAACTGACTGGACAGGACTGACCGACTGACTGACTGACAGACTGACTGAATAAGGATGACTGACAGACTGACTGAATAAGGCTGACTGACTGACTGACTGACAGACTGACTGAATAAGGCTGACCGACTGACTGACTGCCTGACTGACTGACTGACTGAATGACTGACTGAATGACTGAGACTGGACTGGACTGACTGACTGACTGACTGACTGAGACTGACTGACTGCTTTAGTGACTAACTGACTGCACAGGACTGACCGACTGACTGACTGACTGACTGCCTGACTGACTGACTGACTGAATGACTGACTGACTGAGACTAAATGACTGACTGCTTGACTGACTGGCTGAAGGACTAACTGACTGACTGAGTGACTGACTGACTGAGACTGAATGACTGAGTGCTTGACTGATTGACTGTCAGACTGACTGACTGACTTCGCAAAAGGGAAAAATAAAAAAAAAAGAATTATAAAATTAGAAAAAAATATTTGCATTTAAGATTTCCTTTCCGGCTGGGATTTGAACCCAGGGCGACACTCATGGAAGCCCAACGCTCTCGCCAATATACTATCGGATCTCTGTTGATCGGTGTCTTAATTATAATAAAAACAAAAAATGCACCTTAGTAATTATTGATCTAAAATCTTTGAAATCTAAAGTTCGAATGATTAAACTGACTCAGAATTTTCTTCCGTACATAAATAATCCATATTTGCAAAAGAAAGAAATTGAAAAAAAAAGAATCTTCAAATTAGAAGAGAAATATATACATGCAAGATTTTCGTTCCGGCCGGGACTCGAACCCAGTACCACGCGCTTGGAACCCAACGGTCTAGCCATTAGGCTATCGGAGCTCTGTCGATGGAAGTCTTAAATATAATAAAAACAAAAAATGCACCTTGGTAATTATTGATTCAAACACCTTGAAATTTACAGGTCGAATAATTAAACTGACTCAGAATTTTTCTCCCTACATAAATAATCAATATTCGCAAAAGAAAAAAATTAAAAAAAAAAGAAGAAGAAATTTCAAATTAGAAACTAAAAGTATACATTGAAGATTTTCGTTCAGGCTGGGACTCGAACCCAGGGCCACTCGCTTGGAAGCCTAACACTCTAGCCATTAGTCTATGGGAGCTCTGTCGGTGGGAGTTTTAAATATAATAAAAACAAAAAATGCACCTTGGTAATTGTTTATTTAAACACTTTGAAATCTTCGTGTCGAAAAATTAAACTGACTCAGAATTTTCTTCCCTACATAAATAATCAATAATTGCAAAGGAAAGAAATTGAAAAAAAAAAGAATTTTCAAATTAGAAAAGAAATATATACATTGAAGATATTCGCTCCGGCTGGGACTCGAACCCAGGCCACTCGCTTGGAAGACCAGCGGTCTAGCCATAAGGCTATCGGAGTTCTGTCGAGCGGAGTCTTACTGCCTGACTGACAGACTGACTCACTGACTGACTGATACTGACTGACTGACTCACTGACTGACCGAGACTGACTGACTAACTGCCTGACTGACTGAGACTGGACTGACTGACTGACTGACTGAGACTGACTGACTGACTGCTTGACTCTCTGACTGGCTATTTCACTGACTGACTGAATGACTAAATGACTGACTGACACTGACTGACTGACTGCTTGACTACCTGACTGACTGCTTGACTGACTAACTGACTGGACAGGACTGACCGACTGACTGACTGACAGACTGACTGAATAAGGATGACTGACAGACTGACTGAATAAGGCTGACTGACTGACTGACTGACAGACTGACTGAATAAGGCTGACCGACTGACTGACTGCCTGACTGACTGACTGACTGAATGACTGACTGACTGACTGACCGAGACTGACTGACTGACTGACTGAGACTGGACTGGACTGACTGACTGACTGACTGACTGAGACTGACTGACTGCTTTAGTGACTGACAGACTGACTGAGACTGACTGACTGCTTTAGTGACTAACTGACTGCACAGGACTGACCGACTGACTGACTGACTGACTGCCTGACTGACTGACTGACTGAATGACTGACTGACTGAGACTAAATGACTGACTGCTTGACTGACTGGCTGAAGGACTAACTGACTGACTGAGTGACTGACTGACTGGACTGACTGACTGAGACTGAATGACTGAGTGCTTGACTGATTGACTGTCAGACTGACTGACTGACTTCGCAAAAGGGAAAAATAAAAAAAAAAGAATTATAAAGTTAGAAAAAAATATTTGCATTTAAGATTTCCTTTCCGGCCGGGACTCGAACCCAGTACCACGCGCTAGGAACCCAACGGTCTAGCCATTAGGCTATCGGAGCTCTGTCGATGGAAGTCTTAAATATAATAAAAACAAAAAATGCACCTTGGTAATTATTGATTCAAACACTTTGAAATTTACAGGTCGAATAATTAAACTGACTCAGAATTTTTCTCCCTACATAAATAATCAATATTCGCAAAAGAGAAAAATTTAAAAAAAAAGAAGAAGAAATTTCAAATTAGAAACTAAAAGTATACATTAAAGATTTTCGTTCAGGCTGGGACTCGAACCCAGGGCCACTCGCTTGGAAGCCTAACACTCTAGCCATTAGTCTATGGGAGCTCTGTCGGTGGGAGTTTTAAATATAATAAAAACAAAAAATGCACCTTGGTAATTGTTTATTTAAACACTTTGAAATCTTCGTGTCGAAAAATTAAACTGACTCAGAATTTTCTTCCCTACATAAATAATCAATAATTGCAAAGGAAAGAAATTGAAAAAAAAAGAATTTTCAAATTAGAAAAGAAATATATACATTGAAGATATTCGCTCCGGCTGGGACTCGAACCCAGGCCACTCGCTTGGAAGACCAGCTGTCTAGCCATTAGGCTATCGGAGTTCTGTCGAGCGGAGTCTTACTGCCTGACTGATACTGCCTGACTGACAGACTGACTCACTGACTGACTGATACTGACTGACTGACTCACTGACTGACCGAGACTGACTGACTAACTGCCTGACTGACTGAGACTGGACTGACTGACTGACTGACTGACTGACTGACTAACTGACTGAGACTGACTGACTGACTGCTTGACTCTCTGACTGGCTATTTCACTGACTGACTGAATGACTAAATGACTGACTGACACTGACTGACTGACTGATTGACTACCTGACTGACTGCTTGACTGACTAACTGACTGGACAGGACTGACCGACTGACTGACTGACAGACTGACTGAATAAGGATGACTGACAGACTGACTGAATAAGGCTGACTGACTGACTGACTGACAGACTGACTGAATAAGGCTGACCGACTGACTGACTGCCTGACTGATTGACTGACTGAATGACTGACTGACTGACTGACCGAGACTGACTGACTGACTGACTGAGACTGGACTGGACTGACTGACTGACTGACTGACTGAGACTGACTGACTGCTTTAGTGACTAACTGACTGCACAGGACTGACCGACTGACTGACTGACTGACTGCCTGACTGACTGACTGACTGAATGACTGACTGACTGAGACTAAATGACTGACTGCTTGACTGACTGGCTGAAGGACTAACTGACTGACTGAGTGACTGACTGACTGGACTGACTGACTGAGACTGAATGACTGAGTGCTTGACTGATTGACTGTCAGACTGACTGACTGACTTCGCAAAAGGGAAAAATAAAAAAAAAAGAATTATAAAATTAGAAAAAAATATTTGCATTTAAGATTTCCTTTCCGGCCGGGACTCGAACCCAGTACCACGCGCTAGGAACGGGAGGATCGGTGTCTTAATTATAATAAAAACAAAAAATGCACCTTAGTAATTATTGATCTAAAATCTTTGAAATCTAAAGGTCGAATGATTAAACTGACTCAGAATTTTCTTCCGTACATAAATAATCCATATTTGCAAAAGAAAGAAATTGAAAAAAAAAAGAATCTTCAAATTAGAAGAGAAATATATACTTGGAAGATTTTCGTTCCGGCCGGGACTCGAACCCAGTACCACGCGCTTGGAACCCAACTGTCTAGCCATTAGGCTATCGGAGCTCTGTCGATGGAAGTCTTAAATATAATAAAAACAAAAAATGCACCTTGGTAATTGTTTATTTAAACACTTTGAAATCTTCGTGTCGAAAAATTAAACTGACTCAGAATTTTCTTCCCTACATAAATAATCAATATTCGCAAAAGAGAAAAATTAAAAAAAAAAGAAGAAGAAATTTCAAATTAGAAACTAAAATTATACATTGAAGATTTTCGTTCAGGCTGGGACTCGTACCCAGGGCCACTCGCTTGGAAGCCTATCACTCTAGCCATTAGTCTATGGGAGCTCTGTCGGTGGGAGTTTTAAATATAATAAAAACAAAAAATGCACCTTGGTAATTGTTTATTTAAACACTTTGAAATCTTCGTGTCGAAAAATTAAACTGACTCAGAATTTTCTTCCCTACATAAATAATCAATAATTGCAAAGGAAAGAAATTGAAAAAAAAAAGAATTTTCAAATTAGAAAAGAAATATATACATTGAAGATATTCGCTCCGGCTGGGACTCGAACCCAGGCCACTCGCTTGGAAGACCAGCGGTCTAGCCTTTAGGCTATCGGAGTTCTGTCGAGCGGAGTCTTACTGCCTGACTGATACTGCCTGACTGACAGACTGAATCACTGACTGACTGATACTGACTGACTGACTCACTGACTGACCGAGACTGACTGACTAACTGCCTGACTGACTGAGACTGGACTGACTGACTGACTGACTGACTGACTGACTAACTGACTGACTGAGACTGACTCACTGACTGACCGAGACTGACTGACTAACTGCCTGACTGACTGAGACTGGACTGACTGACTGACTGACTGACTGACTGACTAACTGACTGACTGAGACTGACTCACTGACTGACCGAGACTGACTGACTAACTGCCTGACTGACTGAGACTGGACTGACTGACTGACTGACTGACTGACTGACTAACTGACTGACTGAGACTGACTCACTGACTGACCGAGACTGACTGACTAACTGCCTGACTGACTGAGACTGGACTGACTGACTGACTGACTGACTGACTGACTAACTGACTGACTGAGACTGACTGACTCACTGCTTGACTCTCTGACTGGCTATTTCACTGACTGACTGAATGACTAAATGACTGACTGACACTGACTGACTGACTGCTTGACTACCTGACTGACTGCTTGACTGACTAACTGACTGGACAGGACTGACCGACTGACTGACTGACAGACTGACTGAATAAGGATGACTGACAGACTGACTGAATAAGGCTGACTGACTGACTGACTGACAGACTGACTGAATAAGGCTGACCGACTGACTGACTGCCTGACTGACTGACTGACTGAATGACTGACTGACTGACTGACCGAGACTGACTGACTGACTGACTGAGACTGGACTGGACTGACTGACTGACTGAGACTGACTGACTGCTTTAGTGACTAACTGACTGCACAGGACTGACCGACTGACTGACTGACTGACTGCCTGACTGACTGACTGACTGAATGACTGACTGACTGAGACTAAATGACTGACTGCTTGACTGACTGGCTGAAGGACTAACTGACTGACTGAGTGACTGACTGACTGGACTGACTGACTGAGACTGAATGACTGAGTGCTTGACTGATTGACTGTCAGACTGACTGACTGACTTCGCAAAAGGGAAAAATAAAAAAAAAAGAATTATAAAATTAGAAAAAAATATTTGCATTTAAGATTTCCTTTCCGGCCGGGACTCGAACCCAGTACCACGCGCTAGGAACGGGAGGATCGGTGTCTTAATTATAATAAAAACAAAAAATGCACCTTAGTAATTATTGATCTAAAATCTTTGAAATCTAAAGGTCGAATGATTAAACTGACTCAGAATTTTCTTCCGTACATAAATAATCCATATTTGCAAAAGAAAGAAATTGAAAAAAAAAAGAATCTTCAAATTAGAAGAGAAATAGATACTTGGAAGATTTTCGTTCCGGCCGGGACTCGAACCCAGTACCACGCGCTTGGAACCCAACTGTCTAGCCATTAGGCTATCGGAGCTCTGTCGATGGAAGTCTTAAATATAATAAAAACAAAAAATGCACCTTGGTAATTGTTTATTTAAACACTTTGAAATCTTCGTGTCGAAAAATTAAACTGACTCAGAATTTTCTTCCCTACATAAATAATCAATAATTGCAAAGGAAAGAAATTGAAAAAAAAAAGAATTTTCAAATTAGAAAAGAAATATATACATTGAAGATATTCGCTCCGGCTGGGACTCGAACCCAGGCCACTCGCTTGGAAGACCAGCGGTCTAGCCATTAGGCTATCGGAGTTCTGTCGAGCGGAGTCTTACTGCCTGACTGATACTGCCTGACTGACAGACTGACTCACTGACTGACTGATACTGACTGACTGACTCACTGACTGACCGAGACTGACTGACTAACTGCCTGACTGACTGAGACTGGACTGACTGAGACTGGACTGACTGACTGACTGACTGACTGACTGACTGACTAACTGACTGACTGAGACTGACTGACTGACTGCTTGACTCTCTGACTGGCTATTTCACTGACTGACTGAATGACTAAATGATTGACTGACACTGACTGACTGACTGCTTGACTACCTGACTGACTGCTTGACTGACTAACTGACTGGACAGGACTGACCGACTGACTGACTGACAGACTGACTGAATAAGGATGACTGACAGACTGACTGAATAAGGCTGACTGACTGACTGACTGACAGACTGACTGAATAAGGCTGACCGACTGACTGACTGCCTGACTGACTGACTGACTGCATGACTGACTGACTGACTGACCGAGACTGACTGACTGAGACTGACTGACTGCTTTAGTGACTAACTGACTGCACAGGACTGACCGACTGACTGACTGACTGACTGCCTGACTGACTGACTGACTGAATGACTGACTGACTGAGACTAAATGACTGACTGCTTGACTGACTGGCTGAAGGACTAACTGACTGACTGAGTGACTGACTGACTGGACTGACTGACTGAGACTGAATGACTGAGTGCTTGACTGATTGACTGTCAGACTGACTGACTGACTTCGCAAAAGGGAAAAATAGAAAAAAAGAATTATAAAATTAGAAAAAAAATATTTGCATTTAAGATTTCCTTTCCGGCCGGGACTCGAACCCAGTACCACGCGCTAGGAACCCAACGGTCTAGCCATTAGGCTATCGGAGCTCTGTCGATGGAAGTCTTAATTATAATAAAAACAAAAAATGCACCTTGGTAATTATTGATTCAAACACTTTGAAATTTACAGGTCGAACAATTAAACTGACTCAGAATTTTTCTCCCTACATAAATAATCAATATTCGCAAAAGAGAAAAATTAAAAAAAAAAGAATAAGAAATTTCAAATTAGAAACTAAAAGTATACATTGAAGATTTTCGTTCAGGCTGGGACTCGAACCCAGGGCCACTCGCTTGGAAGCCTAACACTCTAGCCATTAGTCTATTCGAGCTCTGTCGGTGGGAGTTTTAAATATAATAAAAACAAAAAATGCACCTTGGTAATTGTTTATTTAAACACTTTGAAATCTTCGTGTCGAAAAATTAAACTGACTCCGAATTTTCTTCCCTACATAAATAATCAATAATTGCAAAGGAAAGAAATTGAAAAAAAAAGAATTTTCAAATTAGAAAAGAAATATATACATTGAAGATATTCGCTCCGGCTGGGACTCGAACCCAGGCCACTCGCTTGGAAGACCAGCGGTCTAGCCATTAGGCTATCGGAGTTCTGTCGAGCGGAGTCTTACTGCCTGACTGATACTGCCTGACTGACAGACTGACTCACTGACTGACTGATACTGACTGACTGACTCACTGACTGACCGAGACTGACTGACTAACTGCCTGACTGACTGAGACTGGACTGACTGACTGACTGACTGACTGACTGACTAACTGACTGACTGAGACTGACTGACTGACTGCTTGACTCTCTGACTGGCTATTTCACTGACTGACTGAATGACTAAATGACTGACTGACACTGACTGACTGACTGCTTGACTACCTGACTGACTGCTTGACTGACTAACTGACTGGACAGGACTGACCGACTGACTGACTGACAGACTGACTGAATAAGGATGACTGACAGACTGACTGAATAAGGCTGACTGACTGATTGACTGACAGACTGACTGAATAAGGCTGACCGACTGACTGACTGACTGCCTGACTGACTGACTGAATGACTGACTGACTGACTGACCGAGACTGACTGACTGACTGACTGACTGAGACTGGACTGACTGACTGACTGACTGACTGAGACTGACTGACTGCTTTAGTGACTAACTGACTGCACAGGACTGACCGACTGACTGACTGACTGACTGCCTGACTGACTGACTGACTGAATGACTGACTGACTGAGACTAAATGACTGACTACTTGACTGACTGGCTGAAGGACTAACTGACTGACTGAGTGACTGACTGACTGGACTGACTGACTGAGACTGAATGACTGAGTGCTTGATTGATTGACTGTCAGACTGACTGACTGACTTCGCAAAAGGGAAAAATAAAAAAAAAAGAATTATAAAATTAGAAAAAAATATTTGCATTTAAGATTTCCTTTCCGGCTGGGATTTGAACCCAGGGCGACACTCATGGAAGCCCAACGCTCTCGCCAATATACTATCGGATCTCTGTTGATCGGTGTCTTAATTATAATAAAAACAAAAAATGCACCTTAGTAATTATTGATCTAAAATCTTTGAAATCTAAAGGTCGAATGATTAAACTGACTCAGAATTTTCTTCCGTACATAAATAATCCATATTTGCAAAAGAAACAAATTGAAAAAAAAAGAATCTTCAAATTAGAAGAGAAATATATACATGGAAGATTTTCGTTCCGGCCGGGACTCGAACCCAGTACCACGCGCTTGGAACCCAACGGTCTAGCCATTAGGCTATCGGAGCTCTGTCGATGGAAGTCTTAAATATAATAAAAACAAAAAATGCACCTTGGTAATTATTGATTCAAACACTTTGAAATTTACAGGTCGAATAATTAAACTGACTCAGAATTTTTCTCCCTACATAAATAATCAATATTCGCAAAAGAGAAAAATTTAAAAAAAAAGAAGAAGAAATTTCAAATTAGAAACTAAAAGTATACATTGAAGATTTTCGTTCAGGCTGGGACTCGAACCCAGGGCCACTCGCTTGGAAGCCTAACACTCTAGCCATTAGTCTATGGGAGCTCTGTCAGTGGGAGTTTTAAATATAATAAAAACAAAAAATGCACCTTGGTAATTGTTTATTTAAACACTTTGAAATCTTCGTGTCGAAAAATTAAACTGACTCAGAATTTTCTTCCCTACATAAATAATCAGTAATTGCAAAGGAAAGAAATTGAAAAAAAAAAAGAATTTTCAAATTAGAAAAGAAATATATACATTGAAGATATTCGCTCCGGCTGGGACTCGAACCCAGGCCACTCGCTTGGAAGACCAGCGGTCTAGCGATTTGGCTATCGGAGTTCTGTCGAGCGGAGTCTTACTGCCTGACTGATACTGCCTGACTGACAGACTGACTCACTGACTGACTGATACTGACTGACTGATACTGACTGACTGACCGAGACTGACTGACTAACTGCCTGACTGACTGAGACTGGACTGACTGACTGACTGACTGACTGACTGACTGACTAACTGACTGACTGAGACTGACTGACTGACTGCTTGACTCTCTGACTGGCTATTTCACTGACTGACTGAATGACTAAATGACTGACTGACACTGACTGACTGACTGCTTGACTACCTGACTGACTGCTTGACTGACTAACTGACTGGACAGGACTGACCGACTGACTGACTGACAGACTGACTGAATAAGGATGACTGACAGACTGACTGAATAAGGATGACTGACAGACTGACTGACAGACTGACTGAATAAGGCTGACCGACTGACTGACTGCCTGACTGACTGACTGACTGACCGAGACTGACTGACTGACTGAGACTGGACTGGACTGACTGACTGACTGACTGACTGCTTTAGTGACTAACTGACTGCACAGGACTGACCGACTGACTGACTGACTGACTGAGACTAAATGACTGACTGCTTGACTGACTGGCTGAAGGACTAACTGACTGACTGAGTGACTGACTGACTGGACTGACTGACTGAGACTGAATGACTGAGTGCTTGACTGATTGACTGTCAGACTGACCGACTGACTTCGCAAAATTGAAAAATAAAAAAAAAGAATTATAAAATTAGAAAAAAATATTTGCATTTAAGATTTCCTTTCCGGCTGGGATTTGAACCCAGGGCGACACTCATGGAAGCCCAACGCTCTCGCCAATATACTATCGGATCTCTGTTGATCGGTGTCTTAATTATAATAAAAACAAAAAATGCACCTTAGTAATTATTGATCTAAAATCTTTGAAATCTAAAGGTCGAATGATTAAACTGACTCAGAATTTTCTTCCGTACATAAATAATCCATATTTGCAAAAGAAAGAAATTGAAAAAAAAAATCTTCAAATTAGAGGAGAAATATATACATGGAAGATTTTCGTTCCGGCCGGGACTCGAACCCAGTACCACGCGCTTGGAACCCAACGGTCTAGCCATTAGGCTATCGGAGCTCTGTCGATGGAAGTCTTAAATATAATAAAAACAAAAAATGCACCTTGGTAATTATTGATTCAAACACTTTGAAATTTACAGGTCGAATAATTAAACTGACTCAGAATTTTTCTCCCTACATAAATAATCAATATTCGCAAAAGAGAAAAATTAAAAAAAAAAGAAGAAGAAATTTCAAATTAGAAACTAAAAGTATACATTGAAGATTTTCGTTCAGGCTGGGACTCGAACCCAGGGCCACTCGCTTGGAAGCCTAACACTCTAGCCATTAGTTTATGGGAGCTCTCTCTGTGGGAGTTTTAAATATAATAAAAACAAAAAATGCACCTTGGTAATTGTTTATTTAAACACTTTGAAATCTTCGTGTCGAAAAATTAAACTGACTCAGAATTTTCTTCCCTACATAAATAATCAATAATTTGCAAAGGAAAGAAATTGAAAAAAAAAAAGAATTTTCAAATTAGAAAAGAAATATATACATTGAAGATATTCGCTCCGGCTGGGACTCGAACCCAGGCCACTCGCTTGGAAGACCAGCGGTCTAGCCATTAGGCTATCGGAGTTCTGTCGAGCGGAGTCTTACTGCCTGACTGATACTGCCTGACTGACAGACTGACTCACTGACTGACTGATACTGACTGACTGACTCACTGACTGACCGAGACTGACTGACTAACTGCCTGACTGACTGAGACTGGACTGACTGACTGACTGACTGACTGACTGACTAACTGACTGACTGAGACTGACTGACTGACTGCTTGACTCTCTGACTGGCTATTTCACTGACTGACTGAATGACTAAATGACTGACTGACACTGACTGACTGACTGCTTGACTACCTGACTGACTGCTTGACTGACTAACTGACTGGACAGGACTGACCGACTGACTGACTGACAGACTGACTGAATAAGGATGACTGACAGACTGACTGAATAAGGCTGACTGACTGACTGACTGACAGACTGACTGAATAAGGCTGACCGACTGACTGACTGCCTGACTGACTGACTGACTGAATGACTGACTGACTGACTGACCGAGACTGACTGACTGACTGACTGAGACTGGACTGGACTGACTGACTGACTGAGACTGACTGACTGCTTTAGTGACTAACTGACTGCACAGGACTGACCGACTGACTGACTGACTGACTGCCTGACTGACTGACTGACTGAATGACTGACTGACTGAGACTAAATGACTGACTGCTTGACTGACTGGCTGAAGGACTAACTGACTGACTGAGTGACTGACTGACTGGACTGACTGACTGAGACTGAATGACTGAGTGCTTGACTGATTGACTGTCAGACTGACTGACTGACTTCGCAAAAGGGAAAAATAAAAAAAAAGAATTATAAAATTAGAAAAAAATATTTGCATTTAAGATTTCCTTTCCGGCTGGGATTTGAACCCAGGGCGACACTCATGGAAGCCCAACGCTCTCGCCAATATACTATCGGATCTCTGTTGATCGGTGTCTTAATTATAATAAAAACAAAAAATGCACCTTAGTAATTATTGATCTAAAATCTTTGAAATCTAAAGGTCGAATGATTAAACTGACTCAGAATTTTCTTCCGTACATAAATAATCCATATTTGCAAAAGAAAGAAATTGAAAAAAAAAGAATCTTCAAATTAGAAGAGAAATATATACATGGAAGATTTTCGTTCCGGCCGGGACTCGAACCCAGTACCACGAGCTTTGAACCCAACGGTCTAGCCATTAGGCTATCGGAGCTCTGTCGATGGAAGTCTTAAATATAATAAAAACAAAAAATGCACCTTGGTAATTATTGATTCAAACACTTTGAAATTTACAGGTCGAATAATTAAACTGACTCAGAATTTTTCTCCCTACATTAATAATCAATATTTTCAAAAGAGAAAAATTAAAAAAAAAGAAGAAGAAATTTCAAATTAGAAACTAAAAGTATACATTGAAGATTTTCTTTCAGGCTGGGACTCGAACCCAGGGCCACTCGCTTGGAAGCCTAACACTCTAGCCATTAGTCTATGGGAGCACTGTCGGTGGGAGTTTTAAATATAATAAAAACAAAAAATGCACCTTGGTAATTGTTTATTTAAACACTTTGAAATCTTCGTGTCGAAAAATTAAACTGACTCAGAATTTTCTTCCCTACATAAATAATCAATAATTGCAAAGGAAAGAAATTGAAAAAAAAAAGAATTTTCAAATTAGAAAAGAAATATATACATTGAAGATATTCGCTCTGGCTGGGACTCGAACCCAGGCCACTCGCTTGTAAGACCAGCGGTCAAGCCATTTGGCTATCGGAGTTCTGTCGAGTGGAGTCTTACTGCCTGACTGATACTGCCTGACTGACAGACTGACTCACTGACTGATTGATACTGACTGACTCACTCACTGACTGACCGAGACTGGACTGACTTACTGACTGACTGACTGACTGACTGAGACTGACTGAGACTGACTGACTGACTGCTTGACTCTCTGACTGGCTATTTCACTGACTGACTGAATGACTAAATGACTGACTGACACTGACTGACTGACTGCTTGACTACCTGACTGACTGCTTGACTGACTAACTGACTGGACAGGACTGACCGACTGACTGACTGACAGACTGACTGAATAAGGATGACTGACAGACTGACTGAATAAGGCTGACTGACTGACTGACTGAATAAGGCTGACCGACTGACTGACTGCCTGACTGACTGACTGACTGAATGACTGACTGACTGACTGACCGAGACTGACTGACTGACTGAGACTGGACTGGACTGGACTGACTGACTGACTGACTGACTGAGACTGACTGACTGCTTTAGTGACTAACTGACTGCACAGGACTGACCGACTGACTGACTGACTGAATGACTGACTGACTTAGACTAAATGACTGACTGCTTGACTGACTGGCAGAAGGACTAACTGACTGACTGAGTGACTGACTGACTGGACTGACTGACTGAGACTGAATGACTGAGTGCTTGACTGATTGACTGTCAGACTGACTGACTGACTTCGCAAAAGGGAAAAATAAAAAAAAAAGAATTATAAAAAAATATTTGCATTTAAGATTTCCTTTCCGGCTGGGATTTGAACCCAGGGCGACACTCATGGAAGCCCAACGCTCTCGCCAATATACTATCGGATCTCTGTTGATCGGTGTCTTAATTATAATAAAAACAAAAAATGCACCTTAGTAATTATTGATCTAAAATCTTTGAAATCTAAAGGTCGAATGATTAAACTGACTCAGAATTTTCTTCCGTACATAAATAATCCATATTTGCAAAAGAAAGAAATTGAAAAAAAAAAGAATCTTCAAATTAGAAGAGAAATATATACATGGAAGATTTTCGTTCCGGCCGGGACTCGAACCCAGTACCACGCGCTTGGAACCCAACGGTCTAGCCATTAGGCTATCGGAGCTCTTTCGATGGAAGTCTTAAATATAATAAAAACAAAAAATGCACCTTGGTAATTATTGATTCAAACACTTTGAAATTTACTGGTCGAATAATTAAACTGACTCAGAATTTTTCTCCCTACATAAATAATCAATATTCGCAAAAGAGAAAAATTAAAAAAAAAGAAGAAGAAATTTCAAATTAGAAACTAAAAGTATACATTGAAGATTTTCGTTCAGGCTGGGACTCGAACCCAGGGCCACTCGCTTGGAAGCCTAACACTCTAGCCATTAGTCTATGGGAGCTCTGTCGGTGGGAGTTTTAAATATAATAAAAACAAAAAATGCACCTTGGTAATTGTTTATTTAACTTACCGGCGGTTTTGCACGTCTTATCACGCCGTAGCAAGATCACGTCGCTAGCGTTTTACACGTATTTTTCTGACACTAAATTTTCGTTGTCAAACGGTCCAAGGCGTAGAATCCTGCGTTTCCTTTCCCCTCTCCTGAGAGCGGCACCCCGGAGCGCAGGGGCCCACCTTCTGTATTCACACATGCAAACAATACCATTTCATCAGGTTGGGGTTTCAAGGTTCAGTGCATCCTTCTTATCAACGCAAAGATTTCTAAGCAAATCTCCTTGCTATTGTAAGCATCTGCTAAAAGCAAAACTTGATTCCAAGAATGAAATATCCACTTCTCTTTCTTCTAAGCTTAAAATTTACATTTAATTAATGATTGTGCTGTAAATGGATGCAACATAATTTAATCGACGACAATGACATTCAATTACATTTCAAATAAATTAATAAATAAAAGCCGTGAGATTTCAAATTGAACGAAAACAAACTAAGTATCCTTTTGGAAATAAATTTATAGCTACGGCTTTATTCGCTACTAACATATAATTTAGGAACTTTAACTGTTATAAAATCACAATGCTGTAAAAAAACCAAAGAGTACACGTAAAAGTTCAATTTTCAACTTTTATGTGCACTTACGTCGCGTTTTACGCACATTTAGGCAGATGTTGTACTCAAAACACATTATAAAAAATATAAAAAAAGGGATATTTTTTCAAATTTATTTACTCTAACTGATTGGCCTTGGGTTTTGGTCGCAAATTTCAATTATTAATATCAGAAACATTTTAAATTCACCGATTCTGTCTAATACTTCAGCTTATAATTATTTTAATCACAAAGACAAACAAACATTTATCTCTTAGCATACAATTTCAATTCTGTATAAGTAAAAAAAAACTAAATAAACAGTATATAGTAAGAGCAAAAATTTTGCACAACACCAGGCAGCTATTGTGTTAACATTTATACAAAAAAAAAAAAAAAAAAAAAAACTTCAGTTGTTAGCAAAGAACAATAATATTTTTTTTATTGTTATTAAAAATGGAAAAGTATATGAAAATGAATAGTTTTCAAAAAAAAAAAAAAATCAAGAATTGAATCGTTTGTAGCTTTTTCTTTTCAATAAAAAATAAAGAGCCTCGGAATTTTTTTCATTGAGAGGGGGAAGAAATTCAGAAGAATGGGACCTGACTCTTAGTAAAGGAAATTTCTATGGAGTTGCTTAAGATCTACAGTATTTTGTAGGAAGATGGAAATGGGGAAATGGTTAAGTGAGAATTTATAACTATTCTTTTATGTAAAAAAAGGAATAATAATAAATAGAGAAAAATAAATAAAGGTTTAAACCGTTTTATAATTAAAATAAAACTTCAGCAGAGCTTAACTATTTGTACTTTATTAAGCGACAAATCCAGAATTTTCATTGACCTCAATTTGCCCAAAGCCTGATATTTATCTCAAATCACTATTTAATCTGTGCGATTGCTTGATACAAGTCATATGATCTTTCAATTCCTTGGAACAACTTAAGCAAAAATAATTATAAAACCTTGATTTTTATAGAAAAATCATAATTCATGCTTCATACTAATTAATAAACCTTTTACGGGGATGAAAATTCGTAAAATTATTTTAACAACTTTCTTGCTGTGACTTTTTTTTTTACCACTATAATTTAAAAGTATTTCGTTGTTTACTATTATTTGCTTTAATTGTGTTTTCATAACTTTGATTTGATACCTAGTTCGGTCACTTAGGTCTTAACTACTAGCAGGGGCACTCCGAAATAAAATGAGAGGGGGGGGGAGAGGTGAATTCTCAAATTTTCGAATGAAGTTCTACTGTTTCCAAATGATAAACATGAGCGTGCACATTATATCATACTTACATAACATCTAATGAGAAGCAACATTATGCATCATTAAAAACAATTTTTAAAATTTGAAAGAATCTCAATGTTGCAATAGTGTTTTCACATTTTTCAAATGAGAATTTTTTGGGGAGGTTACACTGTCCTTCTGAGCCTCTCATCGAGGCGCCCCATACTAGATCCCATGTGATTGTCAGTGTTTCTTTAATAATAGCTTTGTTAAATACGCCATAATTCAGTGAATGTTGGATTTAGTATTTGTTTTCCGATTTTCAAACGGGATCCTAGACAGTCCCGATTTTCATTCAAAAATCCAGTGTCCCGGCCAGTTTACTTCACGTCTCGGTAAAATATAAGTTTCATTATAGATGACCAAAAAAATATAAAAATAATTAACCGTGAAGGATTATTTAAAATAATAAATTTTTCATTTCTGTACCTCGTAGCCAGACTGACGTAAGTCCAAAAATTTGAAGTTTCTGTTTATTACTTCTAGGGTTCGCCGATATATATCCGATATTTGTTCTGAAAATATCATGATATTTTGATATTTTCGATATTTGTTTTTCCAACTACGGTATATTCAGTATAAAAATTATATTAATCATAGTAATATAGCTCATTTATTATTAAAAATACCTAAAAAGTTATGCACTATAGTTTTATGATGTATTATTACACATTAATATAACAAAATAATGTATTTTTTTTATTCATAAAATTATTAGTAATGTAACAATTTTAATGCATATTAAAAGTACCTAATTAAATGTTAACCATTGGTTGGAACAAAAGAAAATGTCTTATGACTGTGCCCCTGACTGTTGCATATTGTTTTTTTCTGAATCATATAACTGTGTAAAAGTAGCTAACAGAAGACAAATGAGTAGAACAGCTAACGCTATATTAACTCTATTAAAATTTACTAAAATGTAAAATGGAATATTAGATATGAATAATTAAAGAAACCTTAATTTTAAGTCTGCACATTATAATAATAAATAAAGAGTGATTTGAGGATGCATTTACTATTTTGAAGACATTAGTTTGCGTTGATTGAAAATATCGGATATTTTACATATTTTCGAAAATTGCACTCACATGACATATTTTTTTCTCTCCTGTAAAGTAGCGTATGTGAATCACGTTAGTTTAGCTCTGAGGTACAGATTTGTAATTTATGAGCTATAAAATTACTATCGGATTTGCTTGTAAGGAATTTTACAAAAAGATTTAAAACAAAAAAGACTTTCTAAAAAAGTCCTAGCCAATGCAATAAACAAGTAAATATTGTTCAAAATTCAATTCCTCATTTCTTGCTGAAGTAACTTCAAAAGATTAACGTTTACAAAATAAATTGTTTAAATGTATCTGCTTGCGTCATGTATCATTTATTATTCCTGGTTTAGGCTGATAATTAGTAATCATTTATCCATAGCATTGAGAATAAACTACCTTCTAAAACACTCTGAAAACCAGCCGGGGTGTGTACCTTTTGAAATACCCACGGTGGGGGGGGGGTTTGGTTGAACATTTCGGAAATAAGGCAAGTTTAGGTATACCGCTATTACGATCACTTAGTCTTAAATATGGCGAGATTCGAAACATAAAAATGCACAAATAAAGAAAAAAATATACATATACAAACATAGTATGTAAAAAGTATGCATAGATGTATAAATTTGCAGTGCTTTTTTCCCCCAGCGTTAAAAGAAAAACAACGAATTGCTGTTGCGCGGAAGGGGGGAGGGAATTCCTTTATTGCTTTTTATTATTACGTATCATTTCAGGTTATAGGTATTATTACAATCATAACTAAATGCATTTAGCTATTTCATATTGAAATAACTTGTTCCAAATATTGTTTTATAAATGTTAAATATGAGTAGTTAAATTCAATAATAAAATATGTGAATAGTAATTTAGAGCAGTAGTAGGAGATAGCAATTCCAGAGATTTAAAATCTAGATTATTACTTCATAAATATTACAGAAAGTTGTGATTAGTAAAACGCGACTGGCTGAAAGAAATTCAACTCGTTTGCTACACGTGTTGAAGGGAGAAATGGGCGGGACGGACCTTGGCAGCATGTGTGGAGGAGTTCCACTCTTCCCTGCGACACGCGTTGAAAAGAAAGGGGTTGAGCTTTGACAGCACGTCCTGCTCAAAAGGGATTAAGTGCTTTTTATCTCCTTCCGAAAGGGGGAGGGAATTTCAAGATAAAAAGTATTGACCATTTCGAGCAGATAGCCTTGTTCCCAAGGTGACCTTTTCCAGGTGAAATTCCGCTCGTATGTCAAACCGCCAGAGAGTTAAACACTTTGAAATCTTCGTGTCGAAAAATTAAACTGACTCAGAATTTTCTTCAATACATAAATAATCAATAATTGCAAAGGAAAGAAATTGAAAAAAAAAAGAATTTTCAAATTAGAAAAGAAATATATACATTGAAAATATTCGCTCCGGCTGGGACTCGAACCCAGGCCACTCGCTTGGAAGACCAGCGGTCTAGCCATTAGGCTATCGGAGTTCTGTCGAGCGGAGTCTTACTGCCTGACTGATACTGCCTGACTGACAGACTGACTCACTGACTGACTGATACTGACTGACTGACTCACTGACTGACCGAGACTGACTGACTAACTGCCTGACTGACTGAGACTGGACTGACTGACTGACTGACTGACTGACTGACTGACTAACTGACTGACTGAGACTGACTGACTGACTGCTTGACTCTCTGACTGGCTATTTCACTGACTGACTGAATGACTAAATGACTGACTGACACTGACTGACTGACTGCTTGACTACCTGACTGACTGCTTGACTGACTAACTGACTGGACAGGACTGACCGACTGACTGACTGACAGACTGACTGAATAAGGATGACTGACAGACTGACTGAATAAGGCTGACTGACTGATTGACTGACAGACTGACTGAATAAGGCTGACCGACTGACTGACTGACTGCCTGACTGACTGACTGAATGACTGACTGACTGACTGACCGAGACTGACTGACTGACTGACTGACTGAGACTGGACTGACTGACTGACTGACTGACTGAGACTGACTGACTGCTTTAGTGACTAACTGACTGCACAGGACTGACCGACTGACTGACTGACTGACTGACTGACTGCCTGACTGACTGACTGACTGACTGACTGAGACTAAATGACTGACTACTTGACTGACTGGCTGAAGGACTAACTGACTGACTGAGTGACTGACTGACTGGACTGACTGACTGAGACTGAATGACTGAGTGCTTGACTGATTGACTGTCAGACTGACTGACTGACTTCGCAAAAGGGAAAAATAAAAAAGAAAGAATTATAAAATTAGAAAAAAATATTTGCATTTAAGATTTCCTTTCCGGCTGGGATTTGAACCCAGGGCGACACTCATGGAAGCCCAACGCTCTCGCCAATATACTATCGGATCTCTGTTGATCGGTGTCTTAATTATAATAAAAACAAAAAATGCACCTTAGTAATTATTGATCTAAAATCTTTGAAATCTAAAGGTCGAATGATTAAACTGACTCAGAATTTTATTCCGTACATAAATAATCCATATTTGCAAAAGAAAGAAATTGAAAAAAAAAGAATCTTCAAATTAGAAGAGAAATATATACATGGAAGATTTTCGTTCCGGCCGGGACTCGAACCCAGTACCACGCGCATGGAACCCAACGGTCTAGCCATTAGGCTATCGGAGCTCTGTCGATGGAAGTCTTAAATATAATAAAAACAAAAAATGCACCTTGGTAATTATTGATTCAAACACTTTGAAATTTACAGGTCGAATAATTAAACTGACTCAGAATTTTTCTCCCTACATAAATAATCAATATTCGCAAAAGAGAAAAATTTAAAAAAAAAGAAGAAATTTCAAATTAGAAACTAAAAGTATACATTGAAGATTTTCGTTCAGGCTGGGCCTCGAACCCAGGGCCACTCGCTTGGAAGCCTAACACTCTAGCCATTAGTCTATGGGAGCTCTGTCGGTGGGAGTTTTAAATATAATAAAAACAAAAAATGCACCTTGGTAATTGTTTATTTAAACACTTTGAAATCTTCGTGTCGAAAAATTAAACTGACTCAGAATTTTCTTCCCTACATAAATAATCAATAATTGCAAAGGAAAGAAATTGAAAAAAAAAAGAATTTTCAAATTAGAAAAGAAATATATACATTGAAGATATTCGCTCCGGCTGGGACTCGAACCCAGGCCACTCGCTTGGAAGACCAGCGGTCTAGCCATTAGGCTATCGGAGTTCTGTCGAGCGGAGTCTTACTGCCTGACTGATACTGCCTGACTGACAGACTGACTCACTGACTGACTGATACTGACTGACTGATACTGACTGACTGACCGAGACTGACTGACTAACTGCCTGACTGACTGAGACTGGACTGACTGACTGACTGACTGACTGACTGACTGACTAACTGACTGACTGAGACTGACTGACTGACTGCTTGACTCTCTGACTGGCTATTTCACTGACTGACTGAATGACTAAATGACTGACTGACACTGACTGACTGACTGCTTGACTACCTGACTGACTGCTTGACTGACTAACTGACTGGACAGGACTGACCGACTGACTGACTGACAGACTGACTGAATAAGGATGACTGACAGACTGACTGAATAAGGCTGACTGACTGACTGACTGACAGACTGACTGAATAAGGCTGACCGACTGACTGACTGCCTGACTGACTGACTGACTGAATGACTGACTGACTGACTGACCGAGACTGACTTACTGACTGACTGAGACTGGACTGGACTGACTGACTGACTGACTGACTGAGACTGACTGACTGCTTTAGTGACTAACTGACTGCACAGGACTGACCGACTGACTGACTGACTGACTGCCTGACTGACTGACTGACTGAATGACTGAATGACTGAGACTAAATGACTGACTGCTTGACTGACTGGCTGAAGGACTAACTGACTGACTGAGTGACTGACTGACTGGACTGACTGACTGAGACTGAATGACTGAGTGCTTGACTGATTGACTGTCATACTGACTGACTGACTTCGCAAAAGGGAAAAATAAAAAAAAAAGAATTATAAAATTAGAAAAAAATATTTGCATTTAAGATTTCCTTTCCGGCTGGGATTTGAACCCAGGGCGACACTCATGGAAGCCCAACGCTCTCGCCAATATACTATCGGATCTCTGTTGATCGGTGTCTTAATTATAATAAAAACAAAAAATGCACCTTAGTAATTATTGATCTAAAATCTTTGAAATCTAAAGGTCGAATGATTAAACTGACTCAGAATTTTCTTCCGTACATAAATAATCCATATTTGCAAAAGAAAGAAATTGAAAAAAAAAGAATCTTCAAATTAGAGGAGAAATATATACATGGAAGATTTTCGTTCCGGCCGGGACTCGAACCCAGTACCACGCGCTTGGAACCCAACGGTCTAGCCATTAGGCTATCGGAGCTCTGTCGATGGAAGTCTTAAATATAATAAAAACAAAAAATGCACCTTGGTAATTATTGATTCAAACACTTTGAAATTTACAGGTCGAATAATTAAACTGACTCAGAATTTTTCTCCCTACATAAATAATCAATATTCGCCAAAGAGAAAAATTAAAAAAAAAAGAAGAAGAAATTTCAAATTAGAAACTAAAAGTATACATTGAAGATTTTCGTTCAGGCTGGGACTCGAACCCAGGGCCACTCGCTTGGAAGCCTAACACTCTAGCCATTAGTCTATGGGAGCTCTCTCTGTGGGAGTTTTAAATATAATAAAAACAAAAAATGCACCTTGGTAATTGTTTATTTAAACACTTTGAAATCTTCGTGTCGAAAAATTAAACTGACTCAGAATTTTCTTCCCTACATAAATAATCAATAATTGCAAAGGAAAGAAATTGAAAAAAAAAAAGAATTTTCAAATTAGAAAAGAAATATATACATTGAAGATATTCGCTCCGGCTGGGACTCGAAACCAGGCCACTCGCTTGGAAGACCAGCGGTCTAGCCATTAGGCTATCGGAGTTCTGTCGAGCGGAGTCTTACTGCCTGACTGATACTGCCTGACTGACAGACTGACTCACTGACTGACTGATACTGACTGACTGACTCACTGACTGACCGAGACTGACTGACTAACTGCCTGACTGACTGAGACTGGACTGACTGACTGACTGACTGACTGACTGACTAACTGACTGACTGAGACTGACTGACTGACTGCTTGACTCTCTGACTGGCTATTTCACTGACTGACTGAATGACTAAACGACTGACTGACACTGACTGACTGACTGCTTGACTACCTGACTGACTGCTTGACTGACTAACTGACTGGACAGGACTGACCGACTGACTGACTGACAGACTGACTGAATAAGGATGACTGACAGACTGACTGAATAAGGCTGACTGACTGACTGACTGACAGACTGACTGAATAAGGCTGACCGACTGACTGACTGCCTGACTGACTGACTGACTGAATGACTGACTGACCGACTGACCAAAACTGACTGACTGACTGACTGAGACTGGACTGGACTGACTGACTGACTGAGACTGACTGACTGCTTTAGTGACTAACTGACTGCACAGGACTGACCGACTGACTGACTGACTGACTGAGACTAAATGACTGACTGCTTGACTGACTGGCTGAAGGACTAACTGACTGACTGAGTGACAGACTGACTGGACTGACAGACTGAGACTGAATGACTGAGTGCTTGACTGATTGACTGTCAGACTGACTGACTGACTTCGCAAAAGGGAAAAATAAAAAAAAAAGAATTATAAAATTAGAAAAAAATATTTGCATTTAAGATTTTCTTTCCGGCTGGGATTTGAACCCAGGGCGACACTCATGGAAGCCCAACGCTCTCGCCAATATACTATCGGATCTCTGTTGATCGGTGTCTTAATTATAATAAAAACAAAAAATGCACCTTAGTAATTATTGATCTAAAATCTTTGAAATCTAAAGGTCGAATGATTAAACTGACTCAGAATTTTCTTCCGTACATAAATAATCCATATTTGCAAAAGAAAGAAATTGAAAAAAAAAGAATCTTCAAATTAGAAGAGAAATATATACATGGAAGATTTTCGTTCCGGCCGGGACTCGAACCCAGTACCACGCGCTTGGAACCCAACGGTCTAGCCATTAGGCTATCGGAGCTCTGTCGATGGAAGTCTTAAATATAATAAAAACAAAAAATGCACCTTGGTAATTATTGATTCAAACACTTTGAAATTTACAGGTCGAATAATTAAACTGACTCAGAATTTTTCTCCCTACATAAATAATCAATATTCGCAAAAGAGAAAAATTTAAAAAAAAAGAAGAAGAAATTTCAAATTAGAAACTAAAAGTATACATTGAAGATTTTCTTTCAGGCTGGGACTCGAACCCAGGGCCACTCGCTTGGAAGCCTAACACTCTAGCCATTAGTCTATGGGAGCACTGTCGGTGGGAGTTTTAAATATAATAAAAACAAAAAATGCACCTTGGTAATTGTTTATTTAAACACTTTGAAATCTTCGTGTCGAAAAATTAAACTGACTCAGAATTTTCTTCCCTACATAAATAATCAATAATTGCAAAGGAAAGAAATTGAAAAAAAAAAGAATTTTCAAATTAGAAAAGAAATATATACATTGAAGATATTCGCTCCGGCTGGGACTCGAACCCAGGCCACTCGCTTGGAAGACCAGCGGTCAAGCCATTTGGCTATCGGAGTTCTGTCGAGTGGAGTCTTACTGCCTGACTGATACTGCCTGACTGACAGACTAACTCACTGACTGACTGATACTGACTGACTGACTCACTGACTGACCGAGACTGACTGACTAACTGCCTGACTGACTGAGACTGGACTGACTGACTGACTGACTGACTGACTGACTAACTGACTGACTGAGACTGACTGACTGACTGCTTGACTCTCTGACTGGCTATTTCACTGACTGACTGAATGACTAAATGACTGACTGACACTGACTGACTGACTGCTTGACTGACTAACTGACTGGACAGGACTGACAGACTGACTGAATAAGGATGACTGACAGACTGACTGAATAAGGCTGACTGACTGACAGACTGACTGAATAAGGCTGACCGACTGACTGACTGCCTGACTGACTGACTGACTGAATGACTGACTGACTGACTGACCGAGACTGACTGACTGACTGACTGAGACTGGACTGGACTGACTGACTGACTGACTGACTGAGACTGACTGACTGCTTTAGTGACTAACTGACTGCACAGGACTGACCGACTGACTGACTGACTGACTGCCTGACTGACTGACTGACTGAATGACTGACTGACTGAGACTAAATGACTGACTGCTTGACTGACTGGCTGAAGGACTAACTGACTGACTGAGTGACTGACTGACTGAGACTGAATGACTGAGTGCTTGACTGATTGACTGTCAGACTGACTGACTGACTTCGCAAAAGGGAAAAATAAAAAAAAAGAATTATAAAATTAGAAAAAAATATTTGCATTTAAGATTTCCTTTCCGGCTGGGATTTGAACCCAGGGCGACACTCATGGAAGCCCAACGCTCTCGCCAATATACTATCGGATCTCTGTTGATCGGTGTCTTAATTATAATAAAAACAAAAAATGCACCTTAGTAATTATTGATCTAAAATCTTTGAAATCTAAAGGTCGAATGATTAAACTGACTCAGAATTTTCTTCCGTACATAAATAATCCATATTTGCAAAAGAAAGAAATTGAAAAAAAAAAGAATCTTCAAATTAGAAGAGAAATATATACATGGAAGATTTTCGTTCCGGCCGGGACTCGAACCCAGTACCACGCGCTTGGAACCCAACGGTCTAGCCATTAGGCTATCGGAGCTCTGTCGACGGAAGTCTTAAATATAATAAAAACAAAAAATGCACCTTGGTAATTATTGATTCAAACACTTTGAAATTTACAGGTCGAATAATTAAAATGACTCAGAATTTTTCTCCCTACATAAATAATCAATATTCGCAAAAGAGAAAAATTAAAAAAAAAGAAGAAGAAATTTCAAATTAGAAACTAAAAGTATACATTGAAGATTTTCTTTCAGGCTGGGACTCGAACCCAGGGCCACTCGCTTGGAAGCCTAACACTCTAGCCATTAGTCTATGGGAGCACTGTCGGTGGGAGTTTTAAATATAATAAAAACAAAAAATGCACCTTGGTAATTGTTTATTTAAACACTTTGAAATCTTCGTGTCGAAAAATTAAACTGACTCAGAATTTTCTTCCCTACATAAATAATCAATAATTGCAAAGGAAAGAAATTGAAAAAAAAAAGAATTTTCAAATTAGAAAAGAAATATATACATTGAAGATATTCGCTCCGGCTGGGACTCGAACCCAGGCCACTCGCTTGGAAGACCAGCGGTCAAGCCATTTGGCTATCGGAGTTCTGTCGAGTGGAGTCTTACTGCCTGACTGATACTGCCTGACTGACAGACTAACTCACTGACTGACTGATACTGACTGACTGACTCACTGACTGACCGAGACTGACTGACTAACTGCCTGACTGACTGAGACTGGACTGACTGACTGACTGACTGACTGACTGACTAACTGACTGACTGAGACTGACTGACTGACTGCTTGACTCTCTGACTGGCTATTTCACTGACTGACTGAATGACTAAATGACTGACTGACACTGACTGACTGACTGCTTGACTGACTAACTGACTGGACAGGACTGACAGACTGACTGAATAAGGATGACTGACAGACTGACTGAATAAGGCTGACTGACTGACAGACTGACTGAATAAGGCTGACCGACTGACTGACTGCCTGACTGACTGACTGACTGAATGACTGACTGACTGACTGACCGAGACTGACTGACTGACTGACTGAGACTGGACTGGACTGACTGACTGACTGACTGACTGAGACTGACTGACTGCTTTAGTGACTAACTGACTGCACAGGACTGACCGACTGACTGACTGACTGACTGCCTGACTGACTGACTGACTGAATGACTGACTGACTGAGACTAAATGACTGACTGCTTGACTGACTGGCTGAAGGACTAACTGACTGACTGAGTGACTGACTGACTGAGACTGAATGACTGAGTGCTTGACTGATTGACTGTCAGACTGACTGACTGACTTCGCAAAAGGGAAAAATAAAAAAAAAGAATTATAAAATTAGAAAAAAATATTTGCATTTAAGATTTCCTTTCCGGCTGGGATTTGAACCCAGGGCGACACTCATGGAAGCCCAACGCTCTCGCCAATATACTATCGGATCTCTGTTGATCGGTGTCTTAATTATAATAAAAACAAAAAATGCACCTTAGTAATTATTGATCTAAAATCTTTGAAATCTAAAGGTCGAATGATTAAACTGACTCAGAATTTTCTTCCGTACATAAATAATCCATATTTGCAAAAGAAAGAAATTGAAAAAAAAAAGAATCTTCAAATTAGAAGAGAAATATATACATGGAAGATTTTCGTTCCGGCCGGGACTCGAACCCAGTACCACGCGCTTGGAACCCAACGGTCTAGCCATTAGGCTATCGGAGCTCTGTCGACGGAAGTCTTAAATATAATAAAAACAAAAAATGCACCTTGGTAATTATTGATTCAAACACTTTGAAATTTACAGGTCGAATAATTAAAATGACTCAGAATTTTTCTCCCTACATAAATAATCAATATTCGCAAAAGAGAAAAATTAAAAAAAAAGAAGAAGAAATTTCAAATTAGAAACTAAAAGTATACATTGAAGATTTTCTTTCAGGCTGGGACTCGAACCCAGGGCCACTCGCTTGGAAGCCTAACACTCTAGCCATTAGTCTATGGGAGCACTGTCGGTGGGAGTTTTAAATATAATAAAAACAAAAAATGCACCTTGGTAATTGTTTATTTAAACACTTTGAAATCTTCGTGTCGAAAAATTAAACTGACTCAGAATTTTCTTCCCTACATAAATAATCAATAATTGCAAAGGAAAGAAATTGAAAAAAAAAAGAATTTTCAAATTAGAAAAGAAATATATACATTGAAGATATTCGCTCTGGCTGGGACTCGAACCCAGGCCACTCGCTTGGAAGACCAGCGGTCAAGCCATTTGGCTATCGGAGTTCTGTCGAGTGGAGTCTTACTGCCTGACTGATACTGCCTGACTGACAGACTAACTCACTGACTGACTGATACTGACTGACTGACTCACTGACTGACCGAGACTGACTGACTAACTGCCTGACTGACTGAGACTGGACTGACTGACTGACTGACTGACTGACTGACTAACTGACTGACTGAGACTGACTGACTGA
Source organism: Uloborus diversus (assembly GCF_026930045.1). Taxonomy (NCBI): domain Eukaryota; kingdom Metazoa; phylum Arthropoda; class Arachnida; order Araneae; family Uloboridae; genus Uloborus; species Uloborus diversus. The sequence continues at coordinate 218,093 of NW_026558265.1, forward strand.
CTGCTTGACTCTCTGACTGGCTATTTCACTGACTGACTGAATGACTAAATGACTGACTGACACTGACTGACTGACTGCTTGACTGACTAACTGACTGGACAGGACTGACAGACTGACTGAATAAGGATGACTGACAGACTGACTGAATAAGGCTGACTGACTGACAGACTGACTGAATAAGGCTGACCGACTGACTGACTGCCTGACTGACTGACTGACTGAATGACTGACTGACTGAGACTGACTGACTGACTGACTGAGACTGGACTGGACTGACTGACTGACTGAGACTGACTGACTGCTTTAGTGACTAACTGACTGCACAGGACTGACCGACTGACTGACTGACTGACTGCCTGACTGACTGACTGACTGAATGACTGACTGACTGAGACTAAATGACTGACTGCTTGACTGACTGGCTGAAGGACTAACTGACTGACTGAGTGACTGACTGACTGGACTGACTGACTGAGACTGAATGACTGAGTGCTTGACTGATTGACTGTCAGACTGACTGACTGACTTCGCAAAAGGGAAAAATAAAAAAAAAGAATTATAAAATTAGAAAAAAAATTTTGCATTTAAGATTTCCTTTCCGGCCGGGACTCGAACCCAGTACCACGCGCTAGGAACCCAACGGTCTAGCCATTAGGCTATCGGAGCTCTGTCGATGGAAGTCTTAAATATAATAAAAACAAAAAATGCACCTTGGTAATTATTGATTCAAACACTTTGAAATTTACAGGTCGAATAATTAAACTGACTCAGAATTTTTCTCCCTACATAAATAATCAATATTCGCAAAAGAGAAAAATTTAAAAAAAAAGAAGAAGAAATTTCAAATTAAAAACTAAAAGTATACATTGAAGATTTTCGTTCAGGCTGGGACTCGAACCCAGGGCCACTCGCTTGGAAGCCTAACACTCTAGCCATTAGTCTATGGGAGCTCTGTCGGCGGGAGTTTTAAATATAATAAAAGCAAAAAATGCACCTTGGTAATTGTTTATTTAAACACTTTGAAATCTTCGTGTCGAAAAATTAAACTGACTCAGAATTTTCTTCCCTACATAAATAATCAATAATTGCAAGGGAAAGAAATTGAAAAAAAAAAGTATTTTCAAATTAGAAAAGAAATATATACCTTGAAGATATTCGCTCCGGCTGGGACTCGAACCCAGGCCACTCGCTTGGAAGACCAGCGGTCTAGCCATTAGGCTATCGGAGTTCTGTCGAGCGGAGTCTTACTACCTGACTGATACTGCCTGACTGACAGACTGACTCACTGACTGACTGATACTGACTGACTGACTCACTGACTGACCGAGACTGACTGACTAACTGCCTGACTGACTGAGACTGGACTGACTGACTGATTGACTGACTGACTGACTAACTGACTGACTGAGACTGACTGACTGACTGCTTGACTCTCTGACTGGCTATTTCACTGACTGACTGAATGACTAAATGACTGACTGACACTGACTGACTGACTGCTTGACTACCTGACTGACTGCTTGACTGACTAACTGACTGGACAGGACTGACCGACTGACTGACTGACAGACTGACTGAATAAGGATGACTGACAGACTGACTGAATAAGGCTGACTGACTGACTGACTGACAGACTGACTGAATAAGGCTGACCGACTGACTGACTGCCTGACTGACTGACTGACTGAATGACTGACTGACTGACTGACCGAGACTGACTGACTGACTGCTTGACTCTCTGACTGGCTATTTCACTGACTGACTGAATGACTAAATGACTGACTGACACTGACTGACTGACTGCTTGACTACCTGACTGACTGCTTGACTGACTAACTGACTGGACAGGACAGACCGACTGACTGACTGACAGACTGACTGAATAAGGATGACTGACAGACTGACTGAATAAGGCTGACTGACTGACTGACTGACAGACTGACTGAATAAGGCTGACCGACTGACTGACTGCCTGACTGACTGACTGACTGAATGACTGACTGACTGACTGACCGAGACTGACTGACTGACTGACTGACTGAGACTGGACTGGACTGACTGACTGACTGACTGACTGAGACTGACTGACTGCTTTAGTGACTAACTGACTGCACAGGACTGACCGACTGACTGACTGACTGACTGCCTGACTGACTGACTGACTGAATGACTGACTGACTGAGACTAAATGACTGACTGCTTGACTGACTGGCTGAAGGACTAACTGACTGACTGACTGACTGACTGACTGGACTGACTGACTGAGACTGAATGACTGAGTGCTTGACTGATTGACTGTCAGACTGACTGACTGACTTCGCAAAGAAAAATAAAAAAAAAAGAATTATAAAATTAGAAAAAAATTTTTGCATTTAAGATTTCCTTTCCGGCCGGGACTCGAACCCAGTACCACGCGCTAGGAACCCAACGGTCTAGCCATTAGGCTATCGGAGCTCTGTCGATGGAAGTCTTAAATATAATAAAAACAAAAAATGCACCTTGGTAATTATTGATTCAAACACTTTAAAATTTAACGGGCCGAATAATTAAACTGACTCAGAATTTCTCTCCCTACATAAATAATCAATATTCGCAAAAGAGAAAAATTTAAAAAAAAAAGAAGAAGAAATTTCAAATTAGAAACTAAAAGTATACATTGAAGATTTTCGTTCAGGCTGGGACTCGAACCCAGGGCCACTCGCTTGGAAGCCTAACACTCTAGCCATTAGTCTATGGGAGCTCTGTCGGTGGGAGTTTTAAATATAATAAAAACAAAAAATGCACCTTGGTAATTGTTTATTTAAACACTTTGAAATCTTCGTGTCGAAAAATTAAACTGACTCAGAATTTTCTTCCCTACATAAATAATCAATAATTGCAAAGGAAAGAAATTAAAAAAAAAAAGAATTTTCAAATTAGAAAAGAAATATATACATTGAAGATATTCGCTCCGGCTGGGACTCGAACCTAGGCCACTCGCTTGGAAGACCAGCGGTCTAGCCATTAGGCTATCGGAGTTCTGTCGAGCGGAGTCTTACTGCCTGACTGATACTGCCTGACTGACAGACTGACTCACTGACTGACTGATACTGACTGACTGACTCACTGACTGACCGAGACTGACTGACTAACTGCCTGACTGACTGAGACTGGACTGACTGACTGACTGACTGACTAACTGACTGACTGAGACTGACTGACTGACTGCTTGACTCTCTGACTGGCTATTTCACTGACTGACTGAATGACTAAATGACTGACTGACTGCTTGACTACCTGACTGACTGCTTGACTGACTAACTGACTGGACAGGACTGACCGACTGACTGACTGACAGACTGACTGAATAAGGATGACTGACAGACTGACTGAATAAGGCTGACTGACTGACTGACTGACAGACTGACTGAATAAGGCTGACCGACTGACTGACTGCCTGACTGACTGACTGACTGAATGACTGACTGACTGACTGACCGAGACTGACTGACTGACTGACTGAGACTGGACTGGACTGACTGACTGACTGACTGACTGAGACTGACTGACTGCTTTAGTGATTAACTGACTGCACCGGACTGACCGACTGACTGACTGACTGACTGCCTGACTGACTGACTGACTGAATGACTGACTGACTGAGACTAAATGACTGACTGCTTGACTGACTGGCTGAAGGACTAACTGACTGACTGAGTGACTGACTGACTGGACTGGCTGACTGAGACTGAATGACTGAGTGCTTGACTGATTGACTGTCAGACTGACTGACTGACTTCGCAAAAGGGAAAAATAAAAAAAAAAGAATTATAAAATTAGAAAAAAATATTTGCATTTAAGATTTCCTTTCCGGCTGGGATTTGAACCCAGGGCGACACTCATGGAAGCCCAACGCTCTCGCCAATATACTATCGGATCTCTGTTGATCGGTGTCTTAATTATAATAAAAACAAAAAATGCACCTTAGTAATTATTGATCTAAAATCTTTGAAATCTAAAGGTCGAATGATTAAACTGACTCAGAATTTTCTTCCGTACATAAATAATCCATATTTGCAAAAGAAAGAAATTGAAAAAAAAAAGAATCTTCAAATTAGAAGAGAAATATATACATGGAAGATTTTCGTTCCGGCCGGGACTCGAACCCAGTACCACGCGCTTGGAACCCAACGGTCTAGCCATTAGGCTATCGGAGCTCTGTCGATAGAAGTCTTAAATATAATAAAAACAAAAAAATGCACCTTGGTAATTATTCATTCAAACACTTTGAAATTTACAGGTCGAATAATTAAACTGACTCAGAATTTTTCTCCCTACATAAATAATCAATATTCGCAAAAGAGAAAAATTAAAAAAAAAAGAAGAAGAAATTTCAAATTGGAAACTAAAAGTATACATTGAAGATTTTCGTTCAGGCTGGGACTCGAACCCAGGGCCACTCGCTTGGAAGCCTAACACTCTAGCCATTAGTCAATGGGAGCTCTATCGGTGGGAGTTTTAAATATAATAAAAACAAAAAATGCACCTTGGTAATTGTTTATTTAAACACTTTGAAATCTTTGTGTCGAAAAATTAAACTGACTCAGAATTTTCTTCCCTACATAAATAATCAATAATTGCAAAGGAAAGAAATTGAAAAAAAAAAGAATTTTCAAATTAGAAAAGAAATATATACATTGAAGATATTCGCTCCGGCTGGGACTCGAACCCAGGCCACTCGCATGGAAGACCAGCGGTCTAACCATTAGGCTATCGGAGTTCTGTCAAGCGGAGTCTTACTGCCTGACTGATACTGCCTGACTGACAGACTGACTCACTGACTGACTGATACTGACTGACTGACTCACTGACTGACCGAGACTGACTGACTAACTGCCTGACTGACTGAGACTGGACTGACTGACTGACTGACTGACTGACTGACTAACTGACTGACTGAGACTAACTGACTGACTGCTTGACTCTCTGACTGGCTATTTCACTGACTGACTGAATGACTAAATGACTGACTGACACTGACTGACTGACTGCTTGACTACCTGACTGACTGCTTGACTGACTAGCTGACTGGACAGGACTGACCGACTGACTGACTGACAGACTGACTGAATGAGGATGACTGACAGACTGACTGAATAAGGCTGACTGACTGACTGACTGACAGACTGACTGAATAAGGCTGACCGACTGACTGACTGACTGAATGACTGACTGACTGACTGACCGAGACGGACTGACTGACTGACTGAGACTGGACTGGACTGACTGACTGACTGCTTTAGTGACTAACTGACTGCACAGGACTGACCGACTGACTGCCTGACTGACTGCATGACTGACTGACTGACTGAATGACTGACTGACTGAGACTAAATGACTGACTGCTTGACTGACTGGCTGAAGGACTAACTGACTGACTGAGTGACTGACTGACTGGACTGACTGACTGAGACTGAATGACTGAGTGCTTGACTGATTGACTGTCAGACTGACTGACTGACTTCGCAAAAGGGAAAAATAAAAAAAAAGAATTATAAAATTAGAAAAAAATATTTGCATTTAAGATTTCCTTTCCGGCTGGGATTTGAACCCAGGGCGACACTCATGGGAGCCCAACGCTCTCGCCAATATACTATCGGATCTCTGTTGATCGGTGTCTTAATTATAATAAAAACAAAAAATGCACCTTAGTAATTATTTATCTAAAATCTTTGAAATCTAAAGGTCGAATGATTAAACTGACTCAGAATTTTCTTCCGTACATAAATAATCCATATTTGCAAAAGAAAGAAATTGAAAAAAAAAAGAACCTTCAAATTAGAAGAGAAATATATACATGGAAGGTTTTCGTTCCGGCCGGGACTCGAACCCAGTACCACGCGCTTGGAACCCAACGGTCTAGCCATTAGGCTATCGGAGCTCTGTCGATGAAAGTCTTAAATATAATAAAAACAAAAAATGCACCTTGGTAATTATTGATTCAAACACTTTGAAATTTACAGGTCGAATAATTAAACTGACTCAGAATTTTTCTCCCTACATAAATAATCAATATTCGCAAAAGAGAAAAATTAAAAAAAAAGAAGAAGAAATTTCAAATTAGAAACTAAAAGTATACATTGAAGATTTTCGTTCAGGCTGGGACTCGAACCCAGGGCCACTCGCTTGGAAGCCTAACACTCTAGCCTTTAGGCTATCGGAGCTCTGTCGATGGAAGTCTTAAATATAATAAAAACAAAAAATGCACCTTGGTAATTATTGATTCAAACACTTTGAAATTTACAGGTCGAAAAATTAAACTGACTCAGAATTTTCTTTCCTACATAAATAATCAATAATTGCAAAGGAAAGAAATTGAAAAAAAAAGAATTTTCAAATTAGAAAAGAAATATATACATTGAAGATATTCGCTCCGGCTGGGACTCGAACCCAGGCCACTCGCTTGGAAGACCAGCGGTCTAGCCATTATGCTATCGGAGTTCTGTCGAGCGGAGTCTTACTGCCTGACTGATACTGCCTGACTGACAGACTGACTCACTGACTGACTGATACTGACTGACTGACTCATTGACTGACCGAGACTGACTGACTAACTGCCTGACTGACTGAGACTGGACTGACTGACTGAGACTGGACTGACTGACTGAGACTGACTGACTGACTGCTTGACTCTCTGACTGGCTATTTCACTGACTGACTGAATGACTAAATGACTGACTGACACTGACTGACTGACTGCTTGACTACCTGACTGACTGCTTGACTGACTAACTGACTGGACAGGACTGACCGACTGACTGACTGACAGACTGACTGAATAAGGATGACTGACAGACTGACTGAATAAGGCTGACTGACTGACTGACTGCCTGACTGACTGAATAAGGCTGACCGACTGACTGACTGCCTCACTGACTGTCTGACTGAATGACTGACTGACTGACTGACTGACCGAGACTGACTGACTGACTGACTGACTGACTGACTGAGACTGACTGACTGACTGACTGACTGAGACTGACTGACTGCTTTAGTGACTAACTGACTGCACAGGACTGACCGACTGACTGACTGACTGCCTGACTGACTGACTGACTGACTGACTAACTGACTGACTGAGACTGACTGACCGACTGCTTGACTCTCTGACTGGCTATTTCACTGACTGACTGAATGACTAAATGACTGACTGACACTGACTGACTGACTGCTTGACTACCTGACTGACTGCTTGACTGACTAACTGACTGGACAGGACTGACCGACTGACTGACTGACAGACTGCCTGCCTGACTGACTGACTGACTGACTGACTGACTGAGACTGACTGACTGACTGACTGACTGAGACTGACTGACTGCTTTAGTGACTAACTGACTGCACAGGACTGACCGACTGACTGACTGACTGACTGCCTGACTGACTGACTGACTGAATGACTGACTGACTGACTGCCTGACTGACTGACTGACTGAATGACTGACTGACTGAGACTAAATGACTGACTGCTTGACTGACTGGCTGAAGGACTAACTGACTGACTGAGTGACTGACTGACTGGACTGACTGACTGAGACTGAATGACTGAGTGCTTGACTGATTGACTGTCAGACTGACTGACTGACTTCGCAAAAGGGAAAAATAAAAAAAAAAAGAATTATAAAATTAGAAAAAAATATTTGCATTTAAGATTTCCTTTCCGGCCGGGACTCGAACCCAGTACCACGCGCTAGGAACCCAACGGTCTAGCCATTAGGCTATCGGAGCTCTGTCGATGGAAGTCTTAAATATAATAAAAACAAAAAATGCACCTTGGTAATTATTGATTCAAACACTTTGAAATTTACAGGTCGAATAATTAAACTGACTCAGAATTTTTCTCCCTACATAAATAATCAATATTCGCAAAAGAGAAAAATTAAAAAAAAGAAGAAGAAATTTCAAATTAGAAACTAAAGTATACATTGAAGATTTTCGTTCAGGCTGGGACTCGAACCCAGGGCCACTCGCTTGGAAGCCTAACACTCTAGCCATTAGTCTATGGGAGCTCTGTCGGTGGGAGTTTTAAATATAATAAAAACAAAAAATGCACCTTGGTAATTGTTTATTTAAACACTTTGAAATCTTCGTGTCGAAAAATTAAACTGACTCAGAATTTTCTTCCCTACATAAATAATCAATAATTGCAAAGGAAAGAAATTGAAAAAAAAAAGAATTTTCAAATTAGAAAAGAAATATATACATTGAAGATATTCGCTCCAGCTGGGACTCGAACCCAGGCCACTCGCTTGGAAGACCAGCGGTCTAGCCATTAGGCTATCGGAGTTCTGTCGAGCGGAGTCTTACTGCCTGACTGATACTGCCTGACTGACAGACTGACTCACTGACTGACTGATACTGACTGACTGACTCACTGACTGACCGAGACTGACTGACTAACTGCCTGACTGACTGAGACTGGACTGACTGACTGACTGACTGACTGACTGACTAACTGACTGACTGCTTGACTCTCTGACTGGCTACTTCACTGACTGACTGAATGACTAAATGACTGACTGACACTGACTGACTGACTGCTTGACTACCTGACTGACTGCTTGACTGACTAACTGACTGGACAGGACTGACCGACTGACTGACAGACTGACTGAATAAGGATGACTGACAGACTGACTGAATAAGGCTGACTGACTGACTGACTGACAGACTGAATAAGGCTGACCGACTGACTGACTGCCTGACTGACTGACTGACTGAATGACTGACTGACTGACTGACCGAGACTGACTGACTGACTGACTGAGACTGGACTGGACTGACTGACTGACTGACTGACTGACTGAGACTGACTGACTGCTTTAGTGACTAACTGACTGCACAGGACTGACCGACTGACTGACTGACTGACTGCCTGACTGACTGACTGACTGAATGACTGACTGACTGAGACTAAATGACTGACTGCTTGAATGACTGGCTGAAGGACTAACTGACTGACTGAGTGACTGACTGACTGGACTGACTGACTGAGACTGAATGACTGAGTGCTTGACTGATTGACTATCAGACTGACTGACTGACTTCGCAAAAAGGAAAAATAAAAAAAAAGGATTATAAAATTAGAAAAAAATATTTGCATTTAAGATTTCCTTTCCGGCCGGGACTCGAACCCAGTACCACGCGCTAGGAACCCAACGGTCTAGCCATTAGGCTATCGTAGCTCTGTCGATTTAAGTCTTAAATATAATAAAAACAAAAAATGCACCTTGGTAATTATTGATTCAAACACTTTGAAATTTACAGGTCGAATAATTAAACTGACTCAGAATTTTTCTCCCTACATAAATAATCAATATTCGCAAAAGAGAAAAATTAAAAAAAAAAGAAGTAGAAATTTCAAATTAGAAACTAAAAGTATACATTGAAGATTTTCGTTCAGCCTGGGACTCGAACCCAGGGCCACTCGCTTGGAAGCCTAACACTCTAGCCATTAGTCTATGGGAGCTCTGTCGGTGGGAGTTTTAAATATAATAAAAACAAAAAATGCACCTTGGTAATTGTTTATTTAAACACTTTGAAATCTTCGTGTCGAAAAATTAAACTGACTCAGAATTTTCTTCCCTACATAAATAATCAATAATTGCAAAGGAAAGAAATTGAAAAAAAAAAGAATTTTCAAATTAGGAAAGAAATATATACATTGAAGATATTCGCTCCGGCTGGGACTCGAACCCAGGCCACTCGCTTGGAAGACCAGCGGTCTAGCCATTAGGCTATCGGAGTTCTGTCGAGCGGAGTCTTACTGCCTGACTGATACTGCCTGACTGACAGACTGACTCACTGACTGACTGATACTGACTGACTGACTCACTGACTTACCGAGACTGACTGACTAACTGCCTGACTGACTGAGACTGGACTGACTGACTGACTGACTGACTGACTGACTAACTGACTGACTAACACTGACTGACTGACTGCTTGACTCTCTGACTGGCTATTTCACTGACTGACTGAATGACTAAATGACTGACTGACACTGACTGACTGACTGCTTGACTACCTGACTGACTGCTTGACTGACTAACTGACTGGACAGGACTGACCGACTGACTGACTGACAGACTGACTGAATATGGATGACTGACAGACTGACTGAATAAGGCTGACTGACTGACAGACTGACTGAATAAGGCTGACCGACTGACTGACTGCCTGACTGACTGACTGACTGAATGACTGACTGACTGACTGACCGAGACTGACTGACTGACTGACTGAGACTGGACTGGACTGACTGACTGACTGACTGACTGAGACTGACTGACTGCTTTAGTGACTAACTGACTGCACAGGACTGACCGACTGACTGACTGACTGACTGCCTGACTGACTGACTGACTGAATGACTGACTGACTGAGACTAAATGACTGACTGCTTGACTGACTGGCTGAAGGACTAACTGACTGACTGAGTGACTGACTGACTGGACTGACTGACTGAGACTGAATGACTGAGTGCTTGACTGATTGACTGTCAGACTGACTGACTGACTTCGCAAAAGGGAAAAATAAAAAAAAAAGAATTATAAAATTAGAAAAAAATATTTGCATTTAAGATTTCCTTTCCGGCCGGGACTCGAACCCAGTACCACGCGCTAGGAACCCAACGGTCTAGCCATTAGGCTATCGGAGCTCTGTCGATGGAAGTCTTAAATATAATAAAAACAAAAAATGCACCTTGGTAATTATTGATTCAAACACTTTGAAATTTACAGGTCGAATAATTAAACTGACTCAGAATTTTTCTCCCTACATAAATAATCAATATTCGCAAAAGAGAAAAATTAAAAAAAAAAGAGGAAGAAATTTCAAATTAGAAACGAAAAGTATACATTGAAGATTTTCGTTCAGGCTGGGACTCGAACCCAGGGCCACTCGCTTGGAAGCCTAACACTCTAGCCATTAGTCTATGGGAGCTCTGTCGGTGGGAGTTTTAAATATAATAAAAACAAAAAATGCACCTTGGTAATTGTTTATTTAAACACTTTGAAATCTTCGTGTCGAAAAATTAAACTGACTCAGAATTTTCTTCCCTACATAAATAATCAATAATTGCAAAGGAAAGAAATTGAAAAAAAAAAGAATTTTCAAATTAGAAAAGAAATATATACATTGAAGATTTTCGCTCCGGCTGGGACTCGAACCCAGGCCACTCGCTTGGAAGACCAGCGGTCTAGCCATTAGGCTGTCGGAGTTCTGTCGAGCGGAGTCTTACTGCCTGACTGATACTGCCTGACTGACAGACTGACTCACTGACTGACTGATACTGACTGACTGACTCACTGACTGACCGAGACTGACTGACTAACTGCCTGACTGACAGACTGACTCACTGACTGACTGATACTGACTGACTGACTCACTGACTGACCGAGACTGACTGACTAACTGCCTGACTGACTGAGACTGGACTGACTGACTGACTGACTGACTGACTGACTAACTGACTGACTGACTGACTGCTTGACTCTCTGACTGGCTATTTCACTGACTGACTGAATGACTAAATGACTGACTGACACTGACTGACTGACTGCTTGAATACCTGACTGACTGCTTGACTGACTAACTGGCTGGACAGGACTGACCGACTGACTGACTGACAGACTGACTGAATAAGGATGACTGACAGACTGACTGACTGACTGACTGACTGACTGACTGAATAAGGCTGACTGACTGACTGACTGCCTGACTGACTGACTGACTGAATGACTGACTGACTGACTGACCGAGACTGACTGACTGACTGATTGAGACTGGACTGGACTGACTGACTGACTGAGACTGACTGACTGCTTTAGTGACTAACTGACTGCACAGGACTGACCGACTGACTGACTGACTGCCTGACTGACTGACTGACTGAATGACTGACTGACTGAGACTAAATGACTGTCTGCTTGACTGACTGGCTGAAGGACTAACTGACTGACTGAGTGACTGACTGACTGGACTGACTGACTGAGACTGAATGACTGAGTGCTTGACTGATTGACTGTCAGACTGACTGACTGACTTCGCAAAAGGGAAAAATAAAAAAAAAGAATTATAAAATTAGAAAAAAATATTTGCATTTAAGATTTCCTTTCCGGCTGGGATTTGAACCCAGGGCGACACTCATGGAAGCCCAACGCTCTCGCCAATATACTATCGGATCTCTGTTGATCGGTGTCTTAATTATAATAAAAACAAAAAATGCACCTTGGTAATTATTGATCTAAAATCTTTGAAATCTAAAGGTCGAATGATTAAACTGACTCAGAATTTTCTTCCGTACATAAATAATCGATATTTGCAAAAGAAAGAAAATGAAAAAAAAAAGAATTTTCAAATTAGGAAAGGTATATATACATTGAAGATTTTCGTTCCGGCCGGGACTCGAACCCAGTACCACGCGCTAGGAACCCAACGGTCTAGCCATTAGGCTATCGGAGCTCTGTCGATGGAAGTCTTAAATATAATAAAAACAAAAAATGCACCTTGGTAATTATTGATTCAAACACTTTGAAATTTACAGGTCGAATAATTAAACTAACTCAGAATTTTTCTCCCTACATAAATAATCAATATTCGCAAAAGAGAAAAATTAAAAAAAAAAAGAGGAAGAAATTTCAAATTAGAAACGAAAAGTATACATTGAAGATTTTCGTTCAGGCTGGGACTCGAACCCAGGGCCACTCGCTTGGAAGCCTAACACTCTAGCCATTAGTCTATGGGAGCTCTGTCGGTGGGAGTTTTAAATATAATAAAAACAAAAAATGCACCTTGGTAATTGTTTATTTAAACACTTTGAAATCTTCGTGTCGAAAAATTAAACTGACTCAGAATTTTCTTCCCTACATAAATAATCAATAATTGCAAAGGAAAGAAATTGAAAAAAAAAAGAATTTTCAAATTAGAAAAGAAATATATACATTGAAGATATTCGCTCCGGCTGGGACTCGAACCCAGGCCGCTCGCTTGGAAGACCAGCGGTTTAGCCATTATGCTATCGGAGTTCTGTCGAGCGGAGTCTTACTGCCTGACTGATACTGCCTGACTGACAGACTGACTCACTGACTGACTGATACTGACTGACTGACTCACTGACTGACCGAGACTGACTGACTAACTGCCTGACTGACTGAGACTGGACTGACTGACTGACTGACTGACTAACTGACTGACTGAGACTGACTGACTAACTGACTGACTGAGACTGAATGACTGACTGCTTGACTCTCCGACTGGCTATTTCACTGACTGACTGAATGACTAAATGACTGACTGACACTGACTGACTGACTGCTTGACTACCTGACTGACTGCTTGACTGACTAACCGCCTGGACAGGACTGACCGACTGACTGACTGACAGACTGACTGAATAAGGCTGACTGACTGACTGACTGACAGACTGACTGAATAAGGCTGACCGACTGACTGACTGCCTGACTGACTGACTGACTGAATGACTGACTGACTGACTGACCGAGACTGACTGACTGACTGACTGAGACTGGACTGGACTGACTGACTGACTGACTGACTGAGACTGACTGACTGCTTTAGTGACTAACTGACTGCACAGGACTGACCGACTGACTGACTGACTGACTGCCTGACTGACTGACTGACTGAATGACTGACTGACTGAGACTAAATGACTGACTGCTTGACTGACTGGCTGAAGGACTAACTGACTGACTGAGTGACTGACTGACTGGACTGACTGACTGAGACTGAATGACTGAGTGCTTGCCTGATTGACTGTCAGACTGACTGACTGACTTCGCAAAAGGGAAAAATAAAAAAAAAAGAATTATAAAATTAGAAAAAAATATTTGCATTTAAGATTTCCTTTCCGGCTGGGATTTGAACCCAGGGCGACACTCATGGAAGCCCAACGCTCTCGCCAATATACTATCGGATCTCTGTTGATCGGTGTCTTAATTATAATAAAAACAAAAAATGCACCTTGGTAATTATTGATCTAAAATCTTTGAAATCTAAAGGTCGAATGATTAAACTGACTCAGAATTTTCTTCCGTACATAAATAATCGATATTTGCAAAGGAAAGAAAATGAAAAAAAAAAGAATTTTCAAATTAGAAAAGGTATATATACATTGAAGATTTTCGTTCCGGCCGGGACTCGAACCCAGTACCACGCGCTAGGAACCCAACGGTCTAGCCATTAGGCTATCGGAGCTCTGTCGATGGAAGTCTTAAATATAATAAAAACAAAAAATGCACCTTGGTAATTATTGATTCAAACACTTTGAAATTTACAGGTCGAATAATTAAACTGACTCAGAATTTTTCTCCCTACATAAATAATCAATATTCGCAAAAGAGAAAAATTAAAAAAAAAAAGAGGAAGAAATTTCAAATTAGAAACTAAAAGTATACATTGAAGATTTTCGTTCAGGCTGGGACTCGAACCCAGGGCCACTCGCTTGGAAGCCTAACACTCTAGCCATTAGTCTATGGGAGCTCTGTCGGTGGGAGTTTTAAATATAATAAAAACAAAAAATGCACCTTGGTAATTGTTTATTTAAACACTTTGAAATCTTCGTGTCGAAAAATTAAACTGACTCAGAATTTTCTTCCCTACATAAATAATCAATAATTGCAAAGGAAAGAAATTGAAAAAAAAAAAAGAATTTTCAAATTAGAAAAGAAATATATACATTGAAGATATTCGCTCCGGCTGGGACTCGAACCCAGGCCACTCGCTTGGAAGACCAGCGGTCTAGCCATTAGGCTATCGGAGTTCTGTCGGGCGGAGTCTTACTGCCTGACTGATACTGCCTGACTGACAGACTGACTCACTGACTGACTGATACTGACTGACTGACTCACTGACTGACCGAGACTGACTGACTAACTGCCTGACTGACTGAGACTGGACTGACTGACTGACTGACTGACTGACTGACTAACTGACTGACTGAGACTGACTGACTGACTGCTTGACTCTCTGACTGGCTATTTCACTGACTGACTGAATGAATAAATGACTGACTGACACTGACTGACTGACTGCTTGACTACCTGACTGACTGCTTGACTGACTAACTGACTGGACAGGACTGACCGACTGACTGACTGACAGACTGACTGAATAAGGATGACTGACAGACTGACTGAATAAGGCTGACTGACTGACTGACTGACAGACTGACTGAATAAGGCTGACCGACTGACTGACTGCCTGACTGACTGACTGACTGAATGACTGACTGACTGACTGACCGAGACTGACTGACGGACTGAGACTGGACTGGACTGACTGACTGACTGACTGACTGAGACTGACTGACTGCTTTAGTGACTAACTGACTGCACAGGACTGACCGACTGACTGACTGACTGACTGCCTGACTGACTGAATGACTGACTGACTAAGACTAAATGACTGACTGCTTGACTGACTGGCTGAAGGACTAACTGACTGACTGAGTGACTGACTGACTGGACTGACTGACTGAGACTGAATGACTGAGTGCTTGACTGATTGACTGTCAGACTGACTGACTGACTTCGCAAAAGGGAAAAATAAAAAAAAAAGAATTATAAAATTAGAAAAAAATATTTGCATTTAAGATTTCCTTTCCGGCTGGGATTTGAACCCAGGGCGACACTCATGGAAGCCCAACGCTCTCGCCAATATACTATCGGATCTCTGTTGATCGGTGTCTTAATTATAATAAAAACAAAAAGTGCACCTTGGTAATTATTGATCTAAAATCTTTGAAATCTAAAGGTTGAATGATTAAACTGACTCAGAATTTTCTTCCGTACATAAATAATCGATATTTGCAAAAGAAAGAAAATGAAAAAAAAAAGAATTTTCAAATTAGAAAAGGTATATATACATTGAAGATTTTCGTTCCGGCCGGGACTCGAACCCAGTACCACGCGCTAGGAACCCAACGGTCTAGCCATTAGGCTATCGGAGCTCTGTCGATGGAAGTCTTAAATATAATAAAAACAAAAAATGCACCTTGGTAATTATTGATTCAAACACTTTGAAATTTACAGGTCGAATAATTAAACTGACTCAGAATTTTTCTCCCTACATAAATAATCAATATTCGCAAAAGAGAAAAATTAAAAAAAAAAAAAAAGAAGAAGAAATTTCAAATTAGAAACTAAAAGTATACATTGAAGATTTTCGTTCAGGCTGGGACTCGAACCCAGGGCCACTCGCTTGGAAGCCTAACACTCTAGCCATTAGTCTATGGGAGCTCTGTCGGTGGGAGTTTTAAATATAATAAAAACAAAAAATGCACCTTGGTAATTGTTTATTTAAACACTTTGAAATCTTCGTGTCGAAAAATTAAACTGACTCAGAATTTTCTTCCCTACATAAATAATCAATAATTGCAAAGGAAAGAAATTGAAAAAAAAAGAATTTTCAAATTAGAAAAGAAATATATACATTGAAGATATTCGCTCCGGCTGGGAATCGAACCCAGGCCACTCGCTTGGAAGACCAGCGGTCTAGCCATTAGGCTATCGGAGTTCTGTCGGGCGAAGTCTTACTGCCTGACTGATACTGCCTAACTGACAGACTGACTCACTGACTGACTGATACTGACTGACTGACTCACTGACTGACCGAGACTGACTGACTAACTGCCTGACTGACTGAGACTGGTCTGACTGACTGACTGACTGACTGACTGACTGACTAACTGACTGACTGAGACTGACTGACTGACTGCTTGACTCTCTGACTGGCTATTTCACTGACTGACTGAATGACTAAATGACTGACTGACACTGACTGACTGACTGCTTGACTACCTGACTGACTGCTTGACTGACTAACTGACTGGACAGGACTGACCGACTGACTGACTGACAGACTGACTGAATAAGGATGACTGACAGACTGACTGAATAAGGCTGACTGACTGACTGACTGACAGACTGACTGAATAAGGCTGACCGACTGACTGACCGAGACTGACTGACTGACTGACTGAGACTGACTGACTGCTTTAGTGACTAACTGACTGCACAGGACTGACCGACTGACTGACTGACTGACTGCCTGACTGACTGACTGACTGAATGACTGACTGACTGAGACTAAATGACTGACTGCTTGACTGACTGGCTGAAGGACTAACTGACTGACTGAGTGACTGACTGACTGGACTGACTGACTGAGACTGAATGACTGAGTGCTTGACTGATTGACTGTCAGACTGACTGACTGACTTCGCAAAAGGGAAAAATAAAAAAAAAAGAATTATAAAATTAGAAAAAAATATTTGCATTTAAGATTTCCTTTCCGGCCGGGACTCGAACCCAGTACCACGCGCTAGGAACCCAACGGTCTAGCCATTAGGCTATCGGAGCTCTGTCGATGGAAGTCTTAAATATAATAAAAACAAAAAATGCACCTTGGTAATTATTGATTCAAACACTTTGAAATTTACAAGTCGAATAATTAAACTGACTCAGAATTTTTCTCCCTACATAAATAATCAATATTCGCAAAAGAGAAAAATTAAAAAAAAAAGAAGAAGAAATTTCAAATTAGAAACTAAAAGTATACATTGAAGATTTTCGTTCAGGCTGGGACTCGAACCCAGGGCCACTCGCTTGGAAGCCTAACACTCTAGCCATTAGTCTATGGGAGCTCTGTCGGTGGGAGTTTTAAATATAATAAAAACAAAAAATGCACCTTGGTAATTGTTTATTTAAACACTTTGAAATCTTCGTGTCGAAAAATTAAACTGACTCAGAATTTTCTTCCCTACATAAATAATCAATAATTGCAAAGGAAAGAAATTGAAAAAAAAAAGAATTTTCAAATTAGAAAAGAAATATATACATTGAAGATATTCGCTCCGGCTGGGACTCGAACCCAGGCCACTCGCTTGGAAGACCAGCGGTCTAGCCATTAGGCTATCGGAGCTCTGTCGAGCGGAGTCTTACTGCCTGACTGATACTGCCGGACTGACAGACTGACTCACTGACTGACTGATACTGACTGACTGACTCACTGACTGACCGAGACTGACTGACTAACTGCCTGACTGACTGAGACTGGACTGACTGACTGACTGACTGACTAACTGACTAACTGACTGACTGAGACTGACTGACTGACTGCTTGACTCTCTGACTGGCTATTTCACTGACTGACTGAATGACTAAATGACTGACTGACACTGACTGACTGACTGCTTGACTACCTGACTGACTGCTTGACTGACTAACTGACTGGACAGGACTGACCGACTGACTGACTGACTGAATAAGGATGACTGACAGACTGACTGAATAAGGCTGACTGACTGACTGACTGACAGACTGACTGAATAAGGCTGACCGACTGACTGACTGCCTGACTGACTGACTGACTGACTGACTGACTGACTGACTGAGACTGACTGACTGCTTTAGTGACTAACTGACTGCACAGGACTGACCGACTGACTGACTGACTGACTGCCTGACTGACTGACTGACTGAATGACTGACTGACTGAGACTAAATGACTGACTGCTTGACTGACTGGCTGAAGGACTAACTGACTGACTGAGTGACTGACTGACTGAGACTGAATGACTGAGTGCTTGACTGATTGACTGTCAGACTGACTGACTGACTTCGCAAAAGGGAAAAATAAAATAAAAAGAATTATAAAATTAGAAAAAAATATTTGCATTTAAGATTTCCTTTTCGGCCGGGACTCGAACCCAGTACCACGCGCTAGGAACCCAACGGTCTAGCCATTAGGCTATCGGAGCTCTGTCGATGGAAGTCTTAAATATAATAAAAACAAAAAATGCACCTTGGTAATTATTGATTCAAACACTTTGAAATTTAAAGGTCGAATAATTAAACTGACTCAGAATTTTTCTCCCTACATAAATAATCAATATTCGCAAAAGAGAAAAATTAAAAAAAAAAGAAGAAGAAATTTCAAATTAGAAACTAAAAGTATATATTGAAGATTTTCGTTCAGGCTGGGACTCGAACCCAGGGCCACTCGCTTGGAAGCCTAACACTCTAGCCATCAGTCTATGGGAGCTCTGTCGGTTTGAATTTTAAATATAATAAAAACAAAAAATGCACCTTGGTAATTTTTTATTTAAACACTTTGAAATCTTCGTGTCGAAAAATTAAACTGACTCAGAATTTTCTTCCCTACATAAATAATCAATAATTGCAAAGGAAAGAAATTGAAAAAAAAAGAATTTTCAAATTAGAAAAGAAATATATACATTGAAGATATTCGCTCCGGCTGGGACTCGAACCCAGGCGACTCGCTTGGAAGACCAGCGGTCTAGCCATTAGGCTATCGGAGTTCTGTCGAGCGGAGTCTTACTGCCTGACTGATACTGCCTGACTGACAGACTGACTCACTGACTGACTGATACTGACTGACTGACTCACTGACTGACCGAGACTGACTGACTAACTGCCTGACTGACTGAGACTGGACTGACTGACTGACTGACTGACTGACTGACTAACTGACTGACTGAGACTGACTGCTTGACTCTCTGACTAGCTATTTCACTGACTGACTGAATGACTAAATGACTGACTGACACTGACTGACTGACTGCTTGAGTACCTGACTGACTGCTTGACTGACTAACTGACTGGACAGGACTGACCGACTGACTGACTGGCAGTCTGACTGAATAAGGATGACTGACAGACTGACTGAATAAGGCTGACTGACTGACTGACTGACAGACTGACTGAATAAGGCTGACCGACTGACTGAGTGCCTGACTGACTGACTGACTGAATGACTGACTGACTGACTGACCGAGACTGACTGACTGACTGACTGAGACTGGACTGGACTGACTGACTGACTGACTGACTGAGATGGACTGACTGCTTTAGTGACTAACTGACTGCACAGGACTGACCGACTGACTGACTGACTGACTGCCTGACTGACTGACTGACTGAATGACTGACTGACTGAGACTAAATGACTGACTGCTTGACTGACTGGCTGAAGGACTAACTGACTGACTGAGTGACTGACTGACTGGACTGACTGACTGAGACTGAATGACTGAGTGCTTGACTGATTGACTGTCAGACTGACTGACTGACTTCGCAAAAGGGAAAAATAAAAAAAAAGAATTATAAAATTAGAAAAAAATATTTGCATTTAAGATTTCCTTTCCGGCTGGGATTTGAACCCAGGGCGACACTCATGGAAGCCCAACGCTCTCGCCAATATACTATCGGATCTCTGTTGATCGGTGTCTTAATTATAATAAAAACAAAAAATGCACCTTGGTAATTATTGATCTAAAATCTTTGAAATCTAAAGGTCGAATGATTAAACTGACTCAGAATTTTCTTCCGTACATAAATAATCGATATTTGCAAAAGAAATAAAATGAAAAAAAAAAGAATTTTCAAATTAGAAAAGGTATATATACATTGAAGATTTTCGTTCCGGCCGGGACTCGAACCCAGTACCACGCGCTAGGAACCCAACGGTCTAGCCATTAGGCTATCGGAGCTCTGTCGATGGAAGTCTTAAATATAATAAAAACAAAAAATGCACCTTGGTAATTATTGATTCAAACACTTTGAAATTTACAGGTCGAATAATTAAACTGACTCAGAATTTTTCTCCCTACATAAATAATCAATATTCGCAAAAGAGAAAAATTAAAAAAAAAAAAGAAGAAGAAATTTCAAATTAGAAACTAAAAGTATACATTGAAGATTTTCGTTCAGGCTGGGACTCGAACCCAGGGCCACTCGCTTGGAAGCCTAACACTCTAGCCATTAGTCTATGGGAGCTCTGTCGGTGGGAGTTTTAAATATAATAAAAACAAAAAATGCACCTTGGTAATTATTGATTCAAACACTTTGAAATTTACAGGTCGAATAATTAAACTGACTCAGAATTTTTCTCCCTACATAAATAATCAATATTTGCAAAAGAGAAAAATTAAAAAAAAAAGAAGAAGAAATTTCAAATTAGAAACTAAAAGTATACATTGAAGATTTTCGTTCAGGCTGGGACTCGAACCCAGGGCCACTCGCTTGGAAGCCTAACACTCTAGCCATTAGTCTATGGGAGCTCTGTCGGTGGGAGTTTTAAATATAATAAAAACAAAAAATGCACCTTGGTAATTGTTTATTTAAACACTTTGAAATCTTCGTGTCGAAAAATTAAACTGACTCAGAATTTTCTTCCCTACATAAATAATCAATAATTGCAAAGGAAAGAAATTGAAAAAAAAAGAATTTTCAAATTAGAAAAGAAATATATACATTGAAGATATTCGCTCCGGCTGGGACTCGAACCCAGGCCACTCGCTTGGAAGACCAGCGGTCTAGCCATTAGGCTATCGGAGTTCTGTCGGGCGGAGTCTTACTGCCTGACTGACAGACTGACTCACTGACTGACTGATACTGACTGACTGACTCACTGACTGACCGAGACTGACTGACTAACTGCCTGACTGACTGAGACTGGACTGACTGACTGACTGACTGACTGACTGACTAACTGACTGACTGAGACTGACTGACTGACTGCTTGACTCTCTGACTGGCTATTTCACTGACTGACTGAATGACTAAATGACTGACTGACACTGACTGACTGACTGCTTGGCTACCTGACTGACTGCTTGACTGACTAACTGACTGGACAGGACTGACCGACTGACTGACTGACAGACTGACTGAATAAGGATGACTGACAGACTGACTGAATAAGGCTGACTGACTGACTGACTGACAGACTGACTGAATAAGGCTGACCGACTGACTGACTGCCTGACTGACTTACTGACTGAATGACTGACTGACTGACTGACCGAGACTGACTGACTGACTGACTGAGACTGGACTGGACTGACTGACTGACTGACTGACTGAGACTGACTGACTGCTTTAGTGACTAACTGACTGCACAGGACTGACCGACTGACTGACTGACTGACTGCCTGACTGACTGACTGACTGAATGACTGACTGACTGACTGCTTGACTGACTGGCTGAAGGACTAACTGACTGACTGAGTGACTGACTGACTGGACTGACTGACTGAGACTGAATGACTGAGTGCTTGACTGATTGACTGTCAGACTGACTGACTGACCTCGCAAAAGGGAAAAATAAAAAAAAAAAGAATTATAAAATTAGAAAAAAATATTTGCATTTAAGATTTCCTTTCCGGCTGGGATTTGAACCCAGGGCGACACTCATGGAAGCCCAACGCTCTCGCCAATATACTATCGGATCTCTGTTGATCGGTGTCTTAATTATAATAAAAACAAAAAATGCACCTTGGTAATTATTGATCTAAAATCTTTGAAATCTAAAGGTCGAATGATTAAACTGACTCAGAATTTTCTTCCGTACATAAATAATCGATATTTGCAAAAGAAAGAAAATGAAAAAAAAAAGAATTTTCAAATTAGAAAAGGTATATATACATTGAAGATTTTCGTTCCGGCCGGGACTCGAACCCAGTACCACGCGCTAGGAACCCAACGGTCTAGCCATTAGGCTATCGGAGCTCTGTCGATGGAAGTCTTAAATATAATAAAAACAAAAAATGCACCTTGGTAATTATTGATTCAAACACTTTGAAATTTACAGGTCGAATAATTAAACTGACTCAGAATTTTTCTCCCTACATAAATAATCAATATTCGCAAAAGAGAAAAATTAAAAAAAAAAAAAGAAGAAGAAATTTCAAATTAGAAACTAAAAGTATACATTGAAGATTTTCGTTCAGGCTGGGACTCGAACCCAGGGCCACTCGCTTGGAAGCCTAACACTCTAGCCATTAGTCTATGGGAGCTCTGTCGGTGGGAGTTTTAAATATAATAAAAACAAAAAATGCACCTTGGTAATTATTGATTCAAACACTTTGAAATTTACAGGTCGAATAATTAAACTGACTCAGAATTTTTCTCCCTACATAAATAATCAATATTCGCAAAAGAGAAAAATTAAAAAAAAAAGAAGAAGAAATTTCAAATTAGAAACTAAAAGTATACATTGAAGATTTTCGTTCAGGCTGGGACTCGAACCCAGGGCCACTCGCTTGGAAGCCTAACACTCTAGCCATTAGTCTATGGGAGCTCTGTCGGTGGGAGTTTTAAATATAATAAAAACAAAAAATGCACCTTGGTAATTGTTTATTTAAACACTTTGAAATCTTCGTGTCGAGAAATTAAACTGACTCAGAATTTTCTTCCCTACATAAATAATCAATAATTGCAAAGGAAAGAAATTGAAAAAAAAAAAGAATTTTCAAATTAGAAAAGAAATATATACATTGAAGATATTCGCTCCGGCTGGGACTCGAACCCAGGCCACTCGCTTGGAAGACCAGCGGTCTAGCCATTAGGCTATCGGAGTTCTGTCGGGCGGAGTCTTACTGCCTGACTGATACTGCCTGACTGACAGACTGACTCACTGACTGACTGATACTGACTGACTGACTCACTGACTGACCGAGACTGACTGACTAACTGCCTGACTGACTGAGACTGGACTGACTGACTGACTGACTGCTTGACTCTCTGACTGGCTATTTCACTGACTGACTGAATGACTAAATGACTGACTGACACTGACTGACTGACTGCTTGACTACCTGACTGACTGCTTGACTGACTAACTGACTGGACAGGACTGACCGACTGACTGACTGACAGACTGACTGAATAAGGATGACTGACAGACTGACTGAATAAGGCTGACTGACTGACTGACTGACAGACTGACTGAATAAGGCTGACCGACTGACTGACTGCCTGACTGACTGACTGACTGAATGACTGACTGACTGACTGACCGAGACTGACTGACTGACTGACTGAGACTGGACTGGACTGACTGACTGACTGACTGAGACTGACTGACTGCTTTAGTGACTAACTGACTGCACAGGACTGACCGACTGACTGACTGACTGACTGCCTGACTGACTGACTGACTGAATGACTGACTGACTGAGACTAAATGACTGACTGCTTGACTGACTGGCTGAAGGACTAACTGACTGACTGAGTGACTGACTGACTGGACTGACTGACTGAGACTGAATGACTGAGTGCTTGACTGATTGACTGTCAGACTGACTGACTGACTTCGCAAAAGGGAAAAATAAAAAAAAAAAGAATTATAAAATTAGAAAAAAATATTTGCATTTTAGATTTCCTTTCCGGCTGGGATTTGAACCCAGGGCGACACTCATGGAAGCCCAACGCTCTCGCCAATATACTATCGGATCTCTGTTGATCGGTGTCTTAATTATAATAAAAACAAAAAATGCACCTTGGTAATTATTGATCTAAAATCTTTGAAATCTAAAGGTCGAATGATTAAACTGACTCAGAATTTTCTTCCGTACATAAATAATCGATATTTGCAAAAGAAAGAAAATGAAAAAAAAAAGAATTTTCAAATTAGAAAAGGTATATATACATTGAAGATTTTCGTTCCGGCCGGGACTCGAACCCAGTACCACGCGCTGGGAACCCAACGGTCTAGCCATTAGGCTATCGGAGCTCTGTCGATGGAAGTCTTAAATATAATAAAAACAAAAAATGCACCTTGGTAATTATTGATTCAAACACTTTGAAATTTACAGGTCGAATAATTAAACTGACTCAGAATTTTTCTCCCTACATAAATAATCAATATTCGCAAAAGAGAAAAATTAAAAAAAAAAAAAGAAGAAGAAATTTCAAATTAGAAACTAAAAGTATACATTGAAGATTTTCGTTCAGGCTGGGACTCGAACCCAGGGCCACTCGCTTGGAAGCCTAACACTCTAGCCATTAGTCTATGGGAGCTCTGTCGGTGGGAGTTTTAAATATAATAAAAACAAAAAATGCACCTTGGTAATTGTTTATTTAAACACTTTGAAATCTTCGTGTCGAAAAATTAAACTGACTCAGAATTTTCTTCCCTACATAAATAATCAATAATTTCAAAGGAAAGAAATTGAAAAAAAAAGAATTTTCAAATTAGAAAAGAAATATATACATTGAAGATATTCGCTCCGGCTGGGAATCGAGCCCAGGCCACTCGCTTGGACGACCAGCGGTCTAGCCATTAGGCTATCGGAGTTCTGTCGGGCGGAGTCTTACTGCCTGACTGATACTGCCTAACTGACAGACTGACTCACTGACTGACTGATACTGACTGACTGACTCACTGACTGACCGAGACTGACTGACTAACTGCCTGACTGACTGAGACTGGACTGACTGACGGACTGACTGACTGACTGACTGACTAACTGACTGACTGAGACTGACTGACTGACTGCTTGACTCTCTGACTGGCTATTTCACTGACTGACTGAATGACTAAATGACTGACTGACACTGACTGACTGACTGCTTGACTACCTGACTGACTGCTTGACTGACTAACTGACTGGACAGGACTGACCGACTGACTGACTGACAGACTGACTGAATAAGGATGACTGACAGACTGACTGAATAAGGCTGACTGACTGACTGACTGACAGACTGACTGAATAAGGCTGACCGACTGACTGACCGAGACTGACTGACTGACTGACTGAGACTGACTGACTGCTTTAGTGACTAACTGACTGCACAGGACTGACCGACTGACTGACTGCCTGACTGACTGACTGACTGAATGACTGACTGACTGAGACTAAATGACTGACTGCTTGACTGACTGGCTGAAGGACTAACTGACTGACTGAGTGACTGACTGACTGGACTGACTGACTGAGACTGAATGACTGAGTGCTTGACTGATTGACTGTCAGACTGACTGACTGACTTCGCAAAAGGGAAAAATAAAAAAAAAAGAATTATAAAATTAGAAAAAAATATTTGCATTTAAGATTTCCTTTCCGGCCGGGACTCGAACCCAGTACCACGCGCTAGGAACCCAACGGTCTAGCCATTAGGCTATCGGAGCTCTGTCGATGGAAGTCTTAAATATAATAAAAACAAAAAATGCACCTTGGTAATTATTGATTTAAACACTTTGAAATTTACAGGTCGAATAATTAAACTGACTCAGAATTTTTCTCCCTACATAAATAATCAATATTCGCAAAAGAGAAAAATTAAAAAAAAAAGAAGAAATTTCAAATTAGAAACTAAAAGTATACATTGAAGATTTTCGTTCAGGCTGGGACTCGAACCCAGGGCCACTCGCTTGGAAGCCTAACACTCTAGCCATTAGTCTATGGGAGCTCTGTCGGTGGGAGTTTTAAATATAATAAAAACAAAAAATGCACCTTGGTAATTGTTTATTTAAACACTTTGAAATCTTCGTGTCGAAAAATTAAACTGACTCAGAATTTTCTTCCCTACATAAATAATCAATAATTGCAAAGGAAAGAAATTGAAAAAAAAAAAGAATTTTCAAATTAGAAAAGAAATATATACATTGAAGATATTCGCTCCGGCTGGGACTCGAACCCAGGCCACTCGCTTGGAAGACCAGCGGTCTAGCCATTAGGCTATCGGAGCTCTGTCGAGCGGAGTCTTACTGCCTGACTGATACTGCCTGACTGACAGACTGACTCACTGACTGACTGATACTGACTGACTGACTCACTGACTGACCGAGACTGACTGACTAACTGCCTGACTGACTGAGACTGGACTGACTGACTGACTGACTGACTGACTGACTAACTGACTGACTGAGACTGACTGACTGACTGCTTGACTCTCTGACTGGCTATTACACTGACTGACTGAATGACTAAATGACTGACTGACACTGACTGACTGACTGCTTGACTACCTGACTGACTGCTTGACTGACTAACTGACTGGACAGGACTGACCAACTGACTGACTGACAGACTGACTGAATAAGGATGACTGACAGACTGACTGAATAAGGCTGACTGACTGACTGACTGACAGACTGACTGAATAAGGCTGACCGACTGACTGACTGCCTGACTGACTGACTGACTGAATGACTGACTGACTGACTGACCGAGACTGACTGACTGACTGACTGAGACTGGACTGGACTGACTGACTGACTGACTGCTTTAATGACTAACTGACTGCACAGGACTGACCGACTGACTGACTGACTGACTGCCTGACTGACTGACTGACTGAATGACTGACACTAAATGACTGACTGCTTGACTGACTGGCTGAAGGACTAACTGACTGACTGAGTGACTGACTGACTGGACTGACTGACTGAGACTGAATGACTGAGTGCTTGACTGATTGACTGTCAGACTGACTGACTGACTTCGCAAAAGGGAAAAATAAAATAAAAAGAATTATAAAATTAGAAAAAAATATTTGCATTTAAGATTTCCTTTCCGGCCGGGACTCGAACCCAGTACCACGCGCTAGGAACCCAACGGTCTAGCCATTAGGCTATCGGAGCTCTGTCGATGGAAGTCTTAAATATAATAAAAACAAAAAATGCACCTTGGTAATTATTGATTCAAACACTTTGAAATTTACAGGTCGAATAATTAAACTGACTCAGAATTTTTCTCCCTACATAAATAATCAATATTCGCAAAAGAGAAAAATTAAAAAAAAAGAAGAAGAAATTTCAAATTAGAAACTAAAAGTATACATTGAAGATTTTCGTTCAGGCTGGGACTCGAACCCAGGGCCACTCGCTTGGAAGCCTAACACTCTAGCGATCAGTCTATGGGAGCTCTGTCGGTGGGAATTTTAAATATAATAAAAACAAAAAATGCACCTTGGTAATTGTTTATTTAAACACTTTGAAATCTTCGTGTCGAAAAATTAAACTGACTCAGAATTTTCTTCCCTACATAAATAATCAATATTCGCAAAAGAGAAAAATTAAAAAAAAAAGAAGAAGAATTTTCAAATTAGAAAAGAAATATATACATTGAAGATATTCGCTCCGGCTGGGACTCGAACCCAGGCCACTCGCTTGGAAGACCAGCGGTCTAGCCATTAGGCTATCGGAGTTCTGTCGAGCGGAGTCTTACTGCCTGACTGATACTGCCTGACTGACAGACTGACTCACTGACTGACTGATACTGACTGACAGAAACACTGACTGACCGAGACTGACTGACTAACTGCCTGACTGACTGAGACTGGACTGACTGACTGACTGACTGACTGACTGACTGACTAACTGACTGACTGAGACTGACTGACTGACTGCATGACTCTCTGACTGGCTATTTCACTGACTGACTGAATGACTAAATGACTGACTGACACTGACTGACTGACTGCTTGACTACCTGACTGACTGCTTGACTGACTAACTGACTGGACAGGACTGACCGACTGACTGACTGACAGACTGACTGAATAAGGATGACTGACAGACTGACTGAATAAGGCTGACTGACTGACTGACTGACAGACTGACTGAATAAGGCTGACCGACTGACTGACTGCCTGACTGACTGACTGACTGAATGACTGACTGACTGACTGACCGAGACTGACTGACTGACTGACTGAGACTGGACTGGACTGACTGACTGACTGACTGACTGAGACTGACTGACTGCTTTAGTGACTAACTGACTGCACAGGACTGACCGAATGACTGACTGACTGACTGCCTGACTGACTGAATGACTGACTGACTGAGACTAAATGACTGACTGCTTGACTGACTGGCTGAAGGACTAACTGACTGACTGACTGGACTGTCTGACTGAGACTGAATGACTGAGTGCTTGACTGATTGACTGTCAGACTGACTGACGGACTTCGCAAAAGGGAAAAATAAAAAAAAAAAGAATTATAAAATTAGAAAAAAATATTTGCATTTAAGATTTCCTTTCCGGCCGGGACTCGAACCCAGTACCACGCGCTAGGAACCCAACGGTCTAGCCATTAGGCTATCGGAGCTCTGTCGATGGAAGTCTTAAATATAATAAAAACAAAAAATGCACCTTGGTAATTATTGATTCAAACACTTTGAAATTTACAGGTCGAATAATTAAACTGACTCAGAATTTTTCTCCCTACATAAATAATCAATATTCGCAAAAGAGAAAAATTAAAAAAAAAAGAAGAAGAAATTTCAAATTAGAAACTAAAAGTATACATTGAAGATTTTCTTTCAGGCTGGGACTCGAACCCAGGGCCACTCGCTTGGAAGCCTAACACTCTAGCCATTAGTCTATGGGAGCTCTGTCGGTGGGAGTTTTAAATATAATAAAAACAAAAAATGCACCTTGGTAATTGTTTATTTAAACACTTTGAAATCTTTGTGTCGAAAAATTAAACTGACTCAGAATTTTCTTCCCTACATAAATAATCAATAATTGCAAAGGAAAGAAATTGAAAAAAAAAGAATTTTCAAATTAGAAAAGAAATATATACATTGAAGATATTCGCTCCGGCTGGGACTCGAACCCAGGCCACTCGCTTGGAAGACCAGCGGGCTAGCCATTAGGCTATCGGAGTTCTGTCGAGCGGAGTCTTACTGCCTGACTGATACTGCCCGACTGACAGACTGACTCACTGACTGACTGATACTGACTGACTGACTCACTGACTGACCGAGACTGACTGACTAACTGCCTGACTGACTGAGACTGGACTGACTGACTGACTGACTGACTGACTGACTAACTGACTGACTGAGACTGACTGACTAACTGCTTGACTCTCTGACTGGCTACTTCACTGACTGACTGAATGACTAAATGACTGACTGACACTGACTGACTGACTGCTTGACTACCTGACTGACTGCTTGACTGACAAACTGACTGGACAGGACTGACCGACTGACTGACTGACAGACTGACTGAATAAGGATGACTGACAGACTGACTGAATAAGGCTGACTGACTGACTGACTGACAGACTGACTGAATAAGGCTGACCGACTGACTGACTGCCTGACTGACTGACTGACTGAATGACTGACTGACTGACTGACCGAGACTGACTGACTGACTGACTGAGACTGGACTGGACTGACTGACTGACTGACTGACTGAGACTGACTGACTGCTTTAGTGACTAACTGACTGCACAGGACTGACCGACTGACTGCCTGACTGACTGCCTGACTGACTGACTGACTGAGACTAAATGACTGACTGCTTGACTGACTGGCTGAAGGACTAACTGACTGACTGAGTGACTGACTGACTGGATTGACTGACTGAGACTGAATGACTGAGTGCTTGACTGATTGACTGTCAGACTGACTGACTGACTTCGCAAAAGGGAAAAATAAAAAAAAAAGAATTATAAAATTAGAAAAAAATATTTGCATTTAAGATTTCCTTTCCGGCTGGGATTTGAACCCAGGGCGACTCTCATGGAAGCCCAACGCTCTCGCCAATATACTATCGGATCTCTGTTGATCGGTGTCTTAATTATAATAAAAACAAAAAATGCACCTTAGTAATTATTGATCTAAAATCTTTGAAATCTAAAGGTCGAATGATTAAACTGACTCAGAATTTTCTTCCGTACATAAATAATCCATATTTGCAAAAGAAAGAAATTGAAAAAAAAAAAGAATCTTCAAATTAGAAGAGAAATATATACATGGAAGATTTTCCTTCCGGCCGGGACTCGAACCCAGTACCACGCGCTTGGAACCCAACGGTCTAGCCATTAGGCTATCGGAGCTCTGTCGATGGAAGTCTTAAATATAATAAAAACAAAAAATGCACCTTGGTAATTATTGATTCAAACACTTTGAAATTTACAGGTCGAATAATTAAACTGACTCAGAATTTTTCTCCCTACATAAATAATCAATATTCGCAAAAGAGAAAAATTAAAAAAAAAAGAAGAAGAAATTTCAAATTAGAAACTAAAAGTATACATTGAAGATTTTCGTTCAGGCTGGGACTCGAACCCAGGGCCACTCGCTTGGAAGCCTAACACTCTAGCCATTAGTCTATGGGAGCTCTGTCGGTGGGAGTTTTAAATATAATAAAAACAAAAAATGCACCTTGGTAATTGTTTATTTAAACACTTTGAAATCTTCGTGTCGAAAAATTAAACTGACTCAGAATTTTCTTCCCTACATAAATAATCAATAATTGCAAAGGAAAGAAATTGAAAAAAAAAGAATTTTCAAATTAGAAAAGAAATATATACATTGAAGATATTCGCTCCGGCTGGGACTCGAACCCAGGCCACTCGCTTGGAAGACCAGCGGTCTAGCCATTAGGCTATCGGAGTTCTGTCGAGCGGAGTCTTACTGCCTGACTGATACTGCCTGACTGACAGACTGACTCACTGACTGACTGATACTGACTGACTGACTCACTGACTGACCGAGACTGACTGACTAACTGCCTGACTGACTGAGACTGGACTGACTGACTGACTGACTAACTGACTGACTGAGACTGACTGACTGACTGCTTGACTCTCTGACTGGCTATTTCACTGACTGACTGAATGACTAAATGACTGACTGACACTGACTGACTGACTGCTTGACTACCTGACTGACTGCTTGACTGACAAACTGACTGGACAGGACTGACCGACTGACTGACTGACAGACTGTCTGAATAAGGATGACTGACAGACTGACTGAATAAGGCTGACTGACTGACTGACTGACAGACTGACTGAATAAGGCTGACCGACTGACTGACGGCCTGACTGACTGACTGACTGAATGACTGACTGACTGACTGACCGAGACTGACTGACTGACTGACTGAGACTGGACTGGACTGACTGACTGACTGAGACTGACTGACTGCTTTAGTGACTAACTGACTGCACAGGACTGACCGACTGACTGACTGACTGACTGCCTGACTGACTGACTGACTGACTGACTGACTGACTGACTGACTGACTGAATGACTGACTGACTGAGACTAAATGACTGACTGCTTGACTGACTGGCTGAAGGACTAACTGACTGACTGAGTGACTGACTGACTGGACTGACTGACTGAGAGTGAATGACTGAGTGCTTGACTAATTGACTGTCAGACTGACTGACTGACTTCGCAAAAGGGAAAAATAAAAAAAAAAGAATTATAAAATTAGAAAAAAATATTTGCATTTAAGATTTCCTTTCCGGCTGGGATTTGAACCCAGGGCGACACTCATGGAAGCCCAACGCTCTCGCCAATATACTATCGGATCTCTGTTGATCGGTGTCTTAATTATAATAAAAACAAAAAATGCACCTTAGTAATTATTGATTCAAACACTTTGAAATTTACAGGTCGAATAATTAAACTGACTCAGAATTTTTCTCCCTACATAAATAATCAATATTCGCAAAAGAGAAAAATTAAAAAAAAAGAAGAAGAAATTTCAAATTAGAAACTAAAAGTATACATTGAAGATTTTCGTTCAGGCTGGGACTCGAACCCAGGGCCACTCGCTTGGAAGCCTAACACTCTAGCCATTAGTCTATGGGAGCTCTGTCGGTGGGAGTTTTAAATATAATAAAAACAAAAAATGCACCTTGGTAATTGTTTATTTAAACACTTTGAAATCTTCGTGTCGAAAAATTAAACTGACTCAGAATTTTCTTCCCTACATAAATAATCAATAATTGCAAAGGAAAGAAATTGAAAAAAAAAAGAATTTTCAAATTAGAAAAGAAATATATACATTGAAGATATTCGCTCCGGCTGGGACTCGAACCCAGGCCACTCGCTTGGAAGACCAGCGGTTTAGTCATTAGGCTATCGGAGTTCTGTCGAGCGGAGTCTTACTGCCTGACTGATACTGCCTGACTGACAGACTGACTCACTGACTGACTGACTCACTGACTGACCGAGACTGACTGACTAACTGCCTGACTGACTGAGACTGGACTGACTGACTGACTGACTGACTGACTGACTAACTGACTGACTGAGACTGACTGACTGACTGCTTGACTCTCTGACTGGCTATTTCACTGACTGACTGAATGACTAAATGACTGACTGACACTGACTGACTGACTGCTTGACTGACTAACTGACTGGACAGGACTGACCGACTGACTGACTGACAGACTGACTGAATAAGGATGACTGACAGACTGACTGAATAAGGCTGACTGACTGACTGACTGACAGACTGACTGAATAAGGCTGACCGACTGACTGACTGCCTGACTGACTGACTGACTGAATGACTGACTGACTGACTGACCGAGACTGACTGACTGATTGACTGAGACTGGACTGGACTGACTGACTGACTGACTGACTGAGACTGACTGACTGCTTTAGTGACTAACTGACTGCACAGGACTGACCGACTGACTGACTGACTGACTGCCTGACTGACTGCCTGACTGAATGACTGACTGACTGAGACTAAATGACTGACTGCTTGACTGACTGGCTGAAGGACTAACTGACTGACTGAGTGACTGACTGACTGGACTGACTGACTGAGACTGAATGACTGAGTGCTTGACTGATTGACTGTCAGACTGACTGACTGACTTCGCAAAAGGGAAAAATAAAAAAAAAAAGAATTATAAAAAAATATTTGCATTTAAGATGTCCTTTCCGGCCGGGACTCGAACCCAGTACCACGCGCTAGGAACCCAACGGTCTAGCCATTAGGCTATCGGAGCTCTGTCGATGGAAGTCTTAAATATAATAAAAACAAAAAATGCACCTTGGTAATTATTGATTCAAACACTTTGAAATTTACAGGTCGAATAATTAAACTGACTCAGAATTTTTCTCCCTACATAAATAATCAATATTCGCAAAAGAGAAAAATTAAAAAAAAAGAAGAAGAAATTTCAAATTAGAAACTAAAAGTATACATTGAAGATTTTCGTTCAGGCTCTGACTCGAACCCAGGGCCACTCGCTTGGAAGCCTAACACTCTAGCCATTAGTCTATGGGAGCTCTGTCGGTGGGAGTTTTAAGTATAATAAAAACAAAAAATGCACCTTGGTAATTGTTTATTTAAACACTTTGAAATCTTCGTGTCGAAAAATTAAACTGACTCAGAATTTTCTTCCCTACATAAATAATCAATAATTGCAAAGGAAAGAAATTGAAAAAAAAAAGAATTTTCAAATTAGAAAAGAAATATATACATTGAAGATATTCGCTCCGGCTGGGACTCGAACCCAGGCCACTCGCTTGGAAGACCAGCGGTCTAGCCATTAGGCTATCGGAGTTCTGTCGAGCGGAGTCTTACTGCCTGACTGATACTGCCTGACTGACAGACTGACTCACTGACTGACTGATACTGACTGACTGACTCACTGACTGACCGAGACTGACTGACTAACTGCCTGACTGACTGAGACTGGACTGACTGACTGACTGACTGACTAACTGACTGACTGAGACTGACTGACTGACTGCTTGACTCTCTGACTGGCTATTTCACTGACTGACTGAATGACTAAATGACTGACTGACACTGACTGACTGACTGCTTGACTACCTGACTGACTGCTTGACTGACTAACTGACTGGACAGGACTGACCGACTGACAGACTGACAGACTGAATGAATAAGGATGACTGACAGACTGACTGAATAAGGCTGACTGACTGACTGACTGACAGACTGACTGAATAAGGCTGACCGACTGACTGACTGCCTGACTGACTGACTGACTGAATGACTGACTGACTGACCGAGACTGACTGACTGACTGACTGAGACTGGACTGGACTGACTGACTGACTGACTGACTGAGACTGACTGACTGCTTTAGTGACTAACTGACTGCACAGGACTGACCGACTGACTGACTGACTGACTGCCTGACTGACTGACTGACTGAATGACTGACTGACTGAGACTAAATGACTGACTGCTTGACTGACTGGCTGAAGGACTAACTGACTGACTGAGTGACTGACTGACTGAGTGCTTGACTGATTGACTGTCAGACTGACTGACTGACTTCGCAAAAGGGAAAAATAAAAAAAAAAGAATTATAAAATTAGAAAAAAATATTTGCATTTAAGATTTCCTTTCCGGCTGGGATTTGAACCCAGGGCGACTCTCATGGAAGCCCAACGCTCTCGCCAATATACTATCGGATCTCTGTTGATCGGTGTCTTAATTATAATAAAAACAAAAAATGCACCTTAGTAATTATTGATCTAAAATCTTTGAAATCTAAAGGTCGAATGATTAAACTGACTCAGAATTTTCTTCCGTACATAAATAATCCATATTTGCAAAAGAAAGAAATTGAAAAAAAAAAGAATCTTCAAATTAGAAGAGAAATATATACATGGAAGATTTTCCTTCCGGCCGGGACTCGAACCCAGTACCACGCGCTTGGAACCCAACGGTCTAGCCATTAGGCTATCGGAGCTCTGTCGATGGAAGTCTTAAATATAATAAAAACAAAAAATGCACCTTGGTAATTATTGATTCAAACACTTTGAAATTTACAGGTCGAATAATTAAACTGACTCAGAATTTTTCTCCCTACATAAATAATCAATATTCGCAAAAGAGAAAAATTAAAAAAAAAAAGAAGAAGAAATTTCAAATTAGAAACTAAAAGTATACATTGAAGATTTTCGTTCAGGCTGGGACTCGAACCCAGGGCCACTCGCTTGGAAGCCTAACACTCTAGCCATTAGTCTATGGGAGCTCTGTCGGTGGGAGTTTTAAATATAATAAAAACAAAAAATGCACCTTGGTAATTGTTTATTTAAACACTTTGAAATCTTCGCGTCGAAAAATTAAACTGACTCAGAATTTTCTTCCCTACATAAATAATCAATAATTGCAAAGGAAAGAAATTGAAAAAAAAAAGAATTTTCAAATTAGAAAAGAAATATATACATTGAAGATATTCGCTCCGGCTGGGACTCGAACCGAGGCCACTCGCTTGGAAGACCAGCGGTCTAGCCATTAGGCTATCGGAGTTCTGTCGAGCGGAGTCTTACTGCCTGACTGATACTGCCTGACTGACAGACTGACTCACTGACTGACTGATACTGACGGACTGACTCACTGACTGACCGAGACTGACTGACTAACTGCCTGACTGACTGAGACTGGACTGACTGACTGACTGACTGACTAACTGACTGACTGAGACTGACTGACTGACTGAATGACTAAATGACTGACTGACACTGACTGACTGACTGAATGACTAAATGACTGACTGACACTGACTGACTGACTGCTTGACTACCTGACTGACTGCTTGACTGACTAACTGACTGGACAGGACTGACCGACTGACTGACTGACAGACTGACTGAATAAGGATGACTGACAGACTGACTGAATAAGGCTGACTGGCTGACTGACTGACAGACTGACTGAATAAGGCTGACCGACTGACTGACTGCCTGACTGACTGACTGACTGAATGACTGACTGACTGACTGACCGAGACTGACTGACTGACTGACTGAGACTGGACTGGACTGACTGACTGAGACTGGACTGGACTGACTGACTGACTGACTGACTGAGACTGACTGACTGCTTTAGTGACTAACTGACTGCACAGGACTGACCGACTGACTGACTGACTAACTGCCTGACTGACTGACTGACTGAATGACTGACTGACTGAGACTAAATGACTGACTGCTTGACTGACTGGCTGAAGGACTAACTGACTGACTGAGTGACTGACTGACTGGACTGACTGACTGAGACTGAATGACTGAGTGCTTGACTGATTGACTGTCAGACTGACTGACTGACTTCGCAAATAGGGAAAAATAAAAAAAAAATTAGAAAAAAATATTTGCATTTAAGATTTCCTTTCCGGCTGGGATTTGAACCCAGGGCGACACTCATGGAAGCCCAACGCTCTCGCCAATATACTATCGGATCTCTGTTGATCGGTGTCTTAATTATAATAAAAACAAAAAATGCACCTTAGTAATTATTGATCTAAAATCTTTGAAATCTAAAGGTCGAATGATTAAACTGACTCAGAATTTTCTTCCGTACATAAATAACCCATATTTGCAAAAGAAAGAAATTGAAAAAAAAAGAATCTTCAAATTAGAAGAGAAATATATACATGGAAGATTTTCGTTCCGGCCGGGACTCGAACCCAGTACCACGCGCTTGGAACCCAACGGTCTAGCCATTAGGCTATCGGAGCTCTGTCGATGGAAGTCTTAAATATAATAAAAACAAAAAATGCACCTTGGTAATTATTGATTCAAACACTTTGAAATTTACAGGTCGAATAATTAAACTGACTCAGAATTTTTCTCCCTACATAAATAATCAATATTCGCAAAAGAGAAAAATTAAAAAAAAAAGAAGAAGAAATTTCAAATTAGAAACTAAAAGTATACATTGAAGATTTTCGTTCAGGCTGGGACTCGAACCCAGGGCCTCTCGCTTGGAAGCCTAACACTCTAGCCATTAGTCTATGGGAGCTCTGTCGGTGGGAGTTTTAAATATAATAAAAACAAAAAATGCACCTTGGTAATTGTTTATTTAAACACTTTGAAATCTTCGTGTCGAAAAATTACACTGACTCAGAATTTTCTTCCCTACATAAATAATCAATAATTGCAAAGGAAAGAAATTGAAAAAAAAAAAGAATTTTCAAATTAGAAAAGAAATATATACATTGAAGATATTCGCTCCGGCTGGGACTCGAACCCAGGCCACTCGCTTGGAAGACCAGCGGTCTAGCCATTAGGCTATCGGAGTTCTGTCGAGCGGAGTCTTACTGCCTGACTGATACTGCCTGACTGACAGACTGACTCACTGACTGACTGATACTGACTGACTGACTCACTGACTGACCGAGACTGACTGACTAACTGCCTGACTGACTGAGACTGGACTGACTGACTGACTGACTGACTGACTGACTAACTGACTGACTGAGACTGACTGACTGACTGCTTGACTCTCTGACTGGCTATTTCACTGACTGACTGAATGACTAAATGACTGACTGACACTGACTGACTGACTGCTTGACTACCTGACTGACTGCTTGACTACCTGACTGACTGGACAGGACTGACCGACTGACTGACTGACAGACTGACTGAATAAGGATGACTGACAGACTGACAGAATAAGGCTGACTGACTGACTGACTGACAGACTGACTGAATAAGGCTGACCGACTGACTGACCGAGACTGACTGACTGACTGACTGAGACTGACTGACTGCTTTAGTGACTAACTGACTGCACAGGACTGACCGACTGACTGACTGACTGACTGCCTGACTGACTGACTGACTGAATGACTGACTGACTGAGACTAAATGACTGACTGCTTGACTGACTGGCTGAAGGACTAACTGACTGACTGAGTGACTGACTGACTGGACTGACTGACTGAGACTGAATGACTGAGTGCTTGACTGATTGACTGTCAGACTGACTGACTGACTTCGCAAAAGGGAAAAATAAAAAAAAAGAATTATAAAATTAGAAAAAAATATTTGCATTTAAGATTTCCTTTCCGGCCGGGACTCGAACCCAGTACCACGCGCTAGGAACCCAACGGTCTAGCCATTAGGCTATCGGAGCTCTGTCGATGGAAGTCTTAAATATAATAAAAACAAAAAAATGCACCTTGGTAATTATTGATTCAAACACTTTGAAATTTACAGGTCGAATAATTAAACTGACTCAGAATTTTTCTCCCTACATAAATAATCAATATTCGCAAAAGAGAAAAATTAAAAAAAAAAGAAGAAGAAATTTCAAATTAGAAACTAAAAGTATACATTGAAGATTTTCGTTCAGGCTGGGACTCGAACCCAGGGCCACTCGCTTGGAAGCCTAACACTCTAGCCATTAGTCTATGGGAGCTCTGTCGGTGGGAGTTTTAAATATAATAAAAACAAAAAATGCACCTTGGTAATTGTTTATTTAAACACTTTGAAATCTTCGTGTCGAAAAATTAAACTGACTCAGAATTTTCTTCCCTACATAAATAATCAATAATTGCAAAGGAAAGAAATTGAAAAAAAAAAGAATTTTCAAATTAGAAAAGAAATATATACATTGAAGATATTCGCTCCGGCTGGGACTCGAACCCAGGCCACTCGCTTGGAAGACCAGCGGTCTAGCCATTAGGCTATCGGAGTTCTGTCGAGCGGAGTCTTACTGCCTGACTGATACTGCCTGACTGACAGACTGACTCACTGACTGACTGATACTGACTGACTGACTCACTGACTGACCGAGACTGACTGACTAACTGCCTGACTGACCGAGACTGACTGACTAACTGCCTGACTGACTGAGACTGGACTGACTGACTGACTGACTGACTGACTGACTAACTGACTGACTGAGACTGACTGACTGACTGCTTGACTCTCTGACTGGCTATTTCACTGACTGACTGCTTGACTCTCTGACTGGCTATTTCACTGACTGACTGAATGACTAAATGACTGACTGACACTGGCTGATTGACTGCTTGACTACCTGACTGACTGCTTGACTGACAAACTGACTGGACAGGACTGACCGACTGACTGACTGACAGACTGACTGAATAAGGATGACTGACAGACTGACTGAATAAGGCTGACTGACTGACTGACTGACAGACTGACTGAATAAGGCTGACCGACTGACTGACTGACTGACTGAGACTGGATTGGACTGACTGACTGACTGACTGACTGAGACTGACTGACTGCTTTAGTGACTAACTGACTGCACAGGACTGACCGACTGACTGACTGACTGACTGCCTGACTGACTG
This sequence comes from Uloborus diversus, assembly GCF_026930045.1. NCBI lineage: Eukaryota > Metazoa > Arthropoda > Arachnida > Araneae > Uloboridae > Uloborus > Uloborus diversus. The sequence continues at coordinate 257,786 of NW_026558265.1, forward strand.
ACTGACTGAGACTAAATGACTGACTGCTTGACTGACTGGCTGAAGGACTAACTGACTGACTGACTGGACTGACTGACTGAGACTGAATGACTGAGTGCTTGACTGATTGACTGTCAGACTGACTGACTGACTTCGCAAAAGGGAAAAATAAAAAAAAAAAGAATTATAAAATTAGAAAAAAATATTTGCATTTAAGATTTCCTTTCCGGCTGGGATTTGAACCCAGGGCGACTCTCATGGAAGACCAACGCTCTCGCCAATATACTATCGGATCTCTGTTGATCGGTGTCTTAATTATAATAAAAACAAAAAATGCACCTTAGTAATTATTGATCTAAAATCTTTGAAATCTAAAGGTCGAATGATTAAACTGACTCAGAATTTTCTTCCGTACATAAATAATCCATATTTGCAAAAGAAAGAAATTGAAAAAAAAAAGAATCTTCAAATTAGAAGAGAAATATATACATGGAAGATTTTCCTTCCGGCCGGGACTCGAACCCAGTACCACGCGCTTGGAACCCAACGGTCTAGCCATTAGGCTATCGGAGCTCTGTCGATGGAAGTCTTAAATATAATAAAATCAAAAAATGCACCTTGGTAATTATTGATTCAAACACTTTGAAATTTATAGGTCGAATAATTAAACTGACTCAGAATTTTTCTCCCTACATAAATAATCAATATTCGCAAAAGAGAAAAATTAAAAAAAAAAAGAAGAAGAAATTTCAAATTAGAAACTAAAAGTACACATTGAAGATTTTCGTTCAGGCTGGGACTCGAACCCAGGGCCACTCGCTTGGAAGCCTAACACTCTAGCCATTAGTCTATGGGAGCTCTGTCGGTGGGAGTTTTAAATATAATAAAAACAAAAAATGCACCTTGGTAATTGTTTATTTAAACACTTTGAAATCTTCGTGTCGAAAAATTAAACTGACTCAGAATTTTCTTCCCTACATAAATAATCAATAATTGCAAAGGAAAGAAATTGAAAAAAAAAAGAATTTTCAAATTAGAAAAGAAATATATACATTGAAGATATTCGCTCCGGCTAGGACTCGAACCGAGGCCACTCGCTTGGAAGACCAGCGGTCTAGCCATTAGGCTATCGGAGTTCTGTCGAGCGGAGTCTTACTGCCTAACTGATACTGCCTGACTGACAGACTGACTCACTGACTGACTGATACTGACTGACTGACTCACTGACTGACCGAGACTGACTGACTAACTGCCTGACTGACTGAGACTGGACTGACTGACTGACTGACTGACTAACTGACTGACTGAGACTGACTGACTGACTGCTTGACTCTCTGCCTGGCTATTTCACTGACTGACTGAATGACTAAATGACTGACTGACACTGACTGACTGACTGCTTGACTACCTGACTGACTGCTTGACTGACTAACTGACTGGACAGGACTGACCGACTGACTGACTGACAGACTGACTGAATAAGGATGACTGACAGACTGACTGAATAAGGCTGACTGGCTGACTGACTGACAGACTGACTGAATAAGGCTGACCGACTGACTGACTGCCTGACTGACTGACTGACTGAATGACTGACTGACTGACTGACCGAGACTGACTGACTGACTGACTGAGACTGGACTGGACTGACTGACTGACTGACTGACTGAGACTGACTGACTGCTTTAGTGACTAACTGACTGCACAGGACTGACCGACTGACTGACTGACTGACTGCCTGACTGACTGCCTGACTGACTGACTGACTGAATGACTGACTGACTGAGACTGACTGACTGACTGACTGCCTGACTGACTGCCTGACTGACTGACTGACTGAATGACTGACTGACTGAGACTAAATGACTGACTGCTTGACTGACTGGCTGAAGGACTAACTGACTGACTGACTGAGACTGAATGACTGAGTGCTTGACTGATTGACTGTGAGACTGACTGACTGACTTCGCAAAAGGGAAAAATAAAAAAAAAAGAATAATAAAATTAGAAAAAAATATTTGCATTTAAGATTTCCTTTCCGGCTGGGATTTGAACCCAGTACCACGCGCTAGGAACCCAACGGTCTAGCCATTAGGCTATCGGAGCTCTGTCGATGGAAGTCTTAAATATAATAAAAACAAAAAAATGCACCTTGGTAATTATTGATTCAAACACTTTGAAATTTACAGGTCGAATAATTAAACTGACTCAGAATTTTTCTCCCTACATAAATAATCAATATTCGCAAAAGAGAAAAATTAAAAAAAAAAGAAGAAGAAATTTCAAATTAGAAACTAAAAGTATACATTGAAGATTTTCGTTCAGGCTGGGACTCGAACCCAGGGCCACTCGCTTGGAAGCCTAACACTCTAGCCATTAGTCTATGGGAGCTCTGTCGGTGGGAGTTTTAAATATAATAAAAACAAAAAATGCACCTTGGTAATTGTTTATTTAAACACTTTGAAATCTTCGTGTCGAAAAATTAAACTGACTCAGAATTTTCTTCCCTACATAAATAATCAATAATTGCAAAGGAAAGAAATTGAAAAAAAAAAGAATTTTCAAATTAGAAAAGAAATATATACATTGAAGATATTCGCTCCGGCTGGGACTCGAACCCAGGCCACTCGCTTGGAAGACCAGCGGTCTAGCCATTAGGCTATCGGAGTTCTGTCGAGCGGAGTCTTACTGCCTGACTGATACTGCCTGACTGACAGACTGACTCACTGACTGACTGATACTGACTGACTGACTCACTGACTGACCGAGACTGACTGACTAACTGCCTGACTGACCGAGACTGACTGACTAACTGCCTGACTGACTGAGACTGGACTGACTGACTGACTGACTGACTGACTGACTAACTGACTGACTGAGACTGACTGACTGACTGCTTGACTCTCTGACTGGCTATTTCACTGACTGACTGCTTGACTCTCTGACTGGCTATTTCACTGACTGACTGAATGACTAAATGACTGACTGACACTGGCTGATTGACTGCTTGACTACCTGACTGACTGCTTGACTGACAAACTGACTGGACAGGACTGACCGACTGACTGACTGACAGACTGACTGAATAAGGATGACTGACAGACTGACTGAATAAGGCTGACTGACTGACTGACTGACAGACTGACTGAATAAGGCTGACCGACTGACTGACTGACTGACTGAGACTGGATTGGACTGACTGACTGACTGACTGACTGAGACTGACTGACTGCTTTAGTGACTAACTGACTGCACAGGACTGACCGACTGACTGACTGACTGACTGCCTGACTGACTGCCTGACTGACTGACTGACTGAATGACTGACTGACTGAGACTGACTGACTGACTGACTGCCTGACTGACTGCCTGACTGACTGACTGACTGAATGACTGACTGACTGAGACTAAATGACTGACTGCTTGACTGACTGGCTGAAGGACTAACTGACTGACTGAGTGACTGACTGACTGAGTGCTTGACTGATTGACTGTCAGACTGACTGACTGACTTCGCAAAAGGGAAAAATAAAAAAAAAAGAATTATAAAATTAGAAAAAAATATTTGCATTTAAGATTTCCTTTCCGGCTGGGATTTGAACCCAGGGCGACTCTCATGGAAGCCCAACGCTCTCGCCAATATACTATCGGATCTCTGTTGATCGGTGTCTTAATTATAATAAAAACAAAAAATGCACCTTAGTAATTATTGATCTAAAATCTTTGAAATCTAAAGGTCGAATGATTAAACTGACTCAGAATTTTCTTCCGTACATAAATAATCCATATTTGCAAAAGAAAGAAATTGAAAAAAAAAAGAATCTTCAAATTAGAAGAGAAATATATACATGGAAGATTTTCCTTCCGGCCGGGACTCGAACCCAGTACCACGCGCTTGGAACCCAACGGTCTAGCCATTAGGCTATCGGAGCTCTGTCGATGGAAGTCTTAAATATAATAAAAACAAAAAATGCACCTTGGTAATTATTGATTCAAACACTTTGAAATTTACAGGTCGAATAATTAAACTGACTCAGAATTTTTCTCCCTACATAAATAATCAATATTCGCAAAAGAGAAAAATTAAAAAAAAAAAGAAGAAGAAATTTCAAATTAGAAACTAAAAGTATACATTGAAGATTTTCGTTCAGGCTGGGACTCGAACCCAGGGCCACTCGCTTGGAAGCCTAACACTCTAGCCATTAGTCTATGGGAGCTCTGTCGGTGGGAGTTTTAAATATAATAAAAACAAAAAATGCACCTTGGTAATTGTTTATTTAAACACTTTGAAATCTTCGCGTCGAAAAATTAAACTGACTCAGAATTTTCTTCCCTACATAAATAATCAATAATTGCAAAGGAAAGAAATTGAAAAAAAAAAGAATTTTCAAATTAGAAAAGAAATATATACATTGAAGATATTCGCTCCGGCTGGGACTCGAACCGAGGCCACTCGCTTGGAAGACCAGCGGTCTAGCCATTAGGCTATCGGAGTTCTGTCGAGCGGAGTCTTACTGCCTGACTGATACTGCCTGACTGACAGACTGACTCACTGACTGACTGATACTGACGGACTGACTCACTGACTGACCGAGACTGACTGACTAACTGCCTGACTGACTGAGACTGGACTGACTGACTGACTGACTGACTAACTGACTGACTGAGACTGACTGACTGACTGAATGACTAAATGACTGACTGACACTGACTGACTGACTGAATGACTAAATGACTGACTGACACTGACTGACTGACTGCTTGACTACCTGACTGACTGCTTGACTGACTAACTGACTGGACAGGACTGACCGACTGACTGACTGACAGACTGACTGAATAAGGATGACTGACAGACTGACTGAATAAGGCTGACTGGCTGACTGACTGACAGACTGACTGAATAAGGCTGACCGACTGACTGACTGCCTGACTGACTGACTGACTGAATGACTGACTGACTGACTGACCGAGACTGACTGACTGACTGACTGAGACTGGACTGGACTGACTGACTGAGACTGGACTGGACTGACTGACTGACTGACTGACTGAGACTGACTGACTGCTTTAGTGACTAACTGACTGCACAGGACTGACCGACTGACTGACTGACTAACTGCCTGACTGACTGACTGACTGAATGACTGACTGACTGAGACTAAATGACTGACTGCTTGACTGACTGGCTGAAGGACTAACTGACTGACTGAGTGACTGACTGACTGGACTGACTGACTGAGACTGAATGACTGAGTGCTTGACTGATTGACTGTCAGACTGACTGACTGACTTCGCAAATAGGGAAAAATAAAAAAAAAATTAGAAAAAAATATTTGCATTTAAGATTTCCTTTCCGGCTGGGATTTGAACCCAGGGCGACACTCATGGAAGCCCAACGCTCTCGCCAATATACTATCGGATCTCTGTTGATCGGTGTCTTAATTATAATAAAAACAAAAAATGCACCTTAGTAATTATTGATCTAAAATCTTTGAAATCTAAAGGTCGAATGATTAAACTGACTCAGAATTTTCTTCCGTACATAAATAACCCATATTTGCAAAAGAAAGAAATTGAAAAAAAAAGAATCTTCAAATTAGAAGAGAAATATATACATGGAAGATTTTCGTTCCGGCCGGGACTCGAACCCAGTACCACGCGCTTGGAACCCAACGGTCTAGCCATTAGGCTATCGGAGCTCTGTCGATGGAAGTCTTAAATATAATAAAAACAAAAAATGCACCTTGGTAATTATTGATTCAAACACTTTGAAATTTACAGGTCGAATAATTAAACTGACTCAGAATTTTTCTCCCTACATAAATAATCAATATTCGCAAAAGAGAAAAATTAAAAAAAAAAGAAGAAGAAATTTCAAATTAGAAACTAAAAGTATACATTGAAGATTTTCGTTCAGGCTGGGACTCGAACCCAGGGCCTCTCGCTTGGAAGCCTAACACTCTAGCCATTAGTCTATGGGAGCTCTGTCGGTGGGAGTTTTAAATATAATAAAAACAAAAAATGCACCTTGGTAATTGTTTATTTAAACACTTTGAAATCTTCGTGTCGAAAAATTACACTGACTCAGAATTTTCTTCCCTACATAAATAATCAATAATTGCAAAGGAAAGAAATTGAAAAAAAAAAAGAATTTTCAAATTAGAAAAGAAATATATACATTGAAGATATTCGCTCCGGCTGGGACTCGAACCCAGGCCACTCGCTTGGAAGACCAGCGGTCTAGCCATTAGGCTATCGGAGTTCTGTCGAGCGGAGTCTTACTGCCTGACTGATACTGCCTGACTGACAGACTGACTCACTGACTGACTGATACTGACTGACTGACTCACTGACTGACCGAGACTGACTGACTAACTGCCTGACTGACTGAGACTGGACTGACTGACTGACTGACTGACTGACTGACTAACTGACTGACTGAGACTGACTGACTGACTGCTTGACTCTCTGACTGGCTATTTCACTGACTGACTGAATGACTAAATGACTGACTGACACTGACTGACTGACTGCTTGACTACCTGACTGACTGCTTGACTACCTGACTGACTGGACAGGACTGACCGACTGACTGACTGACAGACTGACTGAATAAGGATGACTGACAGACTGACAGAATAAGGCTGACTGACTGACTGACTGACAGACTGACTGAATAAGGCTGACCGACTGACTGACCGAGACTGACTGACTGACTGACTGAGACTGACTGACTGCTTTAGTGACTAACTGACTGCACAGGACTGACCGACTGACTGACTGACTGACTGCCTGACTGACTGACTGACTGAATGACTGACTGACTGAGACTAAATGACTGACTGCTTGACTGACTGGCTGAAGGACTAACTGACTGACTGAGTGACTGACTGACTGGACTGACTGACTGAGACTGAATGACTGAGTGCTTGACTGATTGACTGTCAGACTGACTGACTGACTTCGCAAAAGGGAAAAATAAAAAAAAAGAATTATAAAATTAGAAAAAAATATTTGCATTTAAGATTTCCTTTCCGGCCGGGACTCGAACCCAGTACCACGCGCTAGGAACCCAACGGTCTAGCCATTAGGCTATCGGAGCTCTGTCGATGGAAGTCTTAAATATAATAAAAACAAAAAAATGCACCTTGGTAATTATTGATTCAAACACTTTGAAATTTACAGGTCGAATAATTAAACTGACTCAGAATTTTTCTCCCTACATAAATAATCAATATTCGCAAAAGAGAAAAATTAAAAAAAAAAGAAGAAGAAATTTCAAATTAGAAACTAAAAGTATACATTGAAGATTTTCGTTCAGGCTGGGACTCGAACCCAGGGCCACTCGCTTGGAAGCCTAACACTCTAGCCATTAGTCTATGGGAGCTCTGTCGGTGGGAGTTTTAAATATAATAAAAACAAAAAATGCACCTTGGTAATTGTTTATTTAAACACTTTGAAATCTTCGTGTCGAAAAATTAAACTGACTCAGAATTTTCTTCCCTACATAAATAATCAATAATTGCAAAGGAAAGAAATTGAAAAAAAAAAGAATTTTCAAATTAGAAAAGAAATATATACATTGAAGATATTCGCTCCGGCTGGGACTCGAACCCAGGCCACTCGCTTGGAAGACCAGCGGTCTAGCCATTAGGCTATCGGAGTTCTGTCGAGCGGAGTCTTACTGCCTGACTGATACTGCCTGACTGACAGACTGACTCACTGACTGACTGATACTGACTGACTGACTCACTGACTGACCGAGACTGACTGACTAACTGCCTGACTGACCGAGACTGACTGACTAACTGCCTGACTGACTGAGACTGGACTGACTGACTGACTGACTGACTGACTGACTAACTGACTGACTGAGACTGACTGACTGACTGCTTGACTCTCTGACTGGCTATTTCACTGACTGACTGCTTGACTCTCTGACTGGCTATTTCACTGACTGACTGAATGACTAAATGACTGACTGACACTGGCTGATTGACTGCTTGACTACCTGACTGACTGCTTGACTGACAAACTGACTGGACAGGACTGACCGACTGACTGACTGACAGACTGACTGAATAAGGATGACTGACAGACTGACTGAATAAGGCTGACTGACTGACTGACTGACAGACTGACTGAATAAGGCTGACCGACTGACTGACTGACTGACTGAGACTGGATTGGACTGACTGACTGACTGACTGACTGAGACTGACTGACTGCTTTAGTGACTAACTGACTGCACAGGACTGACCGACTGACTGACTGACTGACTGCCTGACTGACTGACTGACTGAGACTAAATGACTGACTGCTTGACTGACTGGCTGAAGGACTAACTGACTGACTGACTGGACTGACTGACTGAGACTGAATGACTGAGTGCTTGACTGATTGACTGTCAGACTGACTGACTGACTTCGCAAAAGGGAAAAATAAAAAAAAAAAGAATTATAAAATTAGAAAAAAATATTTGCATTTAAGATTTCCTTTCCGGCTGGGATTTGAACCCAGGGCGACTCTCATGGAAGACCAACGCTCTCGCCAATATACTATCGGATCTCTGTTGATCGGTGTCTTAATTATAATAAAAACAAAAAATGCACCTTAGTAATTATTGATCTAAAATCTTTGAAATCTAAAGGTCGAATGATTAAACTGACTCAGAATTTTCTTCCGTACATAAATAATCCATATTTGCAAAAGAAAGAAATTGAAAAAAAAAAGAATCTTCAAATTAGAAGAGAAATATATACATGGAAGATTTTCCTTCCGGCCGGGACTCGAACCCAGTACCACGCGCTTGGAACCCAACGGTCTAGCCATTAGGCTATCGGAGCTCTGTCGATGGAAGTCTTAAATATAATAAAATCAAAAAATGCACCTTGGTAATTATTGATTCAAACACTTTGAAATTTATAGGTCGAATAATTAAACTGACTCAGAATTTTTCTCCCTACATAAATAATCAATATTCGCAAAAGAGAAAAATTAAAAAAAAAAAGAAGAAGAAATTTCAAATTAGAAACTAAAAGTACACATTGAAGATTTTCGTTCAGGCTGGGACTCGAACCCAGGGCCACTCGCTTGGAAGCCTAACACTCTAGCCATTAGTCTATGGGAGCTCTGTCGGTGGGAGTTTTAAATATAATAAAAACAAAAAATGCACCTTGGTAATTGTTTATTTAAACACTTTGAAATCTTCGTGTCGAAAAATTAAACTGACTCAGAATTTTCTTCCCTACATAAATAATCAATAATTGCAAAGGAAAGAAATTGAAAAAAAAAAGAATTTTCAAATTAGAAAAGAAATATATACATTGAAGATATTCGCTCCGGCTAGGACTCGAACCGAGGCCACTCGCTTGGAAGACCAGCGGTCTAGCCATTAGGCTATCGGAGTTCTGTCGAGCGGAGTCTTACTGCCTAACTGATACTGCCTGACTGACAGACTGACTCACTGACTGACTGATACTGACTGACTGACTCACTGACTGACCGAGACTGACTGACTAACTGCCTGACTGACTGAGACTGGACTGACTGACTGACTGACTGACTAACTGACTGACTGAGACTGACTGACTGACTGCTTGACTCTCTGCCTGGCTATTTCACTGACTGACTGAATGACTAAATGACTGACTGACACTGACTGACTGACTGCTTGACTACCTGACTGACTGCTTGACTGACTAACTGACTGGACAGGACTGACCGACTGACTGACTGACAGACTGACTGAATAAGGATGACTGACAGACTGACTGAATAAGGCTGACTGGCTGACTGACTGACAGACTGACTGAATAAGGCTGACCGACTGACTGACTGCCTGACTGACTGACTGACTGAATGACTGACTGACTGACTGACCGAGACTGACTGACTGACTGACTGAGACTGGACTGGACTGACTGACTGACTGACTGACTGAGACTGACTGACTGCTTTAGTGACTAACTGACTGCACAGGACTGACCGACTGACTGACTGACTGACTGCCTGACTGACTGCCTGACTGACTGACTGACTGAATGACTGACTGACTGAGACTGACTGACTGACTGACTGCCTGACTGACTGCCTGACTGACTGACTGACTGAATGACTGACTGACTGAGACTAAATGACTGACTGCTTGACTGACTGGCTGAAGGACTAACTGACTGACTGACTGAGACTGAATGACTGAGTGCTTGACTGATTGACTGTGAGACTGACTGACTGACTTCGCAAAAGGGAAAAATAAAAAAAAAAGAATAATAAAATTAGAAAAAAATATTTGCATTTAAGATTTCCTTTCCGGCTGGGATTTGAACCCAGGGCGACACTCATGGAAGCCCAACGCTCTCGCCAATATACTATCGGATCTCTGTTGATCGGTGTCTTAATTATAATAAAAACAAAAAATGCACCTTAGTAATTATTGATCTAAAATCTTTGAAATCTAAAGGTCGAATGATTAAACTGACTCAGAATTTTCTTCCGTACATAAATAATCCATATTTGCAAAAGAAAGAAATTGAAAAAAAAAGAATCTTCAAATTAGAAGAGAAATATATACATGGAAGATTTTCGTTCCGGCCGGGACTCGAACCCAGTACCACGCGCTTGGAACCCAACGGTCTAGCCATTAGGCTATCGGAGCTCTGTCGATGGAAGTCTTAAATATAATAAAAACAAAAAATGCACCTTGGTAATTATTGATTCAAACACTTTGAAATTTACAGGTCGAATAATTAAACTGACTCAGAATTTTTCTCCCTACATAAATAATCAATACTCGCAAAAGAGAAAAATTAAAAAAAAAAAAGAAGAAGAAATTTCAAATTAGAAACTAAAAGTATACATTGAAGATTTTCGTTCAGGCTGGGACTCGAACCCAGGGCCACTCGCTTGGAAGCCTAACACTCTAGCCATTAGTCTATGGGAGCTCTGTCGGTGGGAGTTTTAAATATAATAAAAACAAAAAATGCACCTTGGTAATTGTTTATTTAAACACTTTGAAATCTTCGTGTCGAAAAATTAAACTGACTCAGAATTTTCTTCCCTACATAAATAATCAATAATTGCAAAGGAAAGAAATTGAAAAAAAAAGAATTTTCAAATTAGAAAAGAAATATATACATTGAAGATATTCGCTCCGGCTGGGACTCGAACCCAGGCCACTCGCTTGGAAGACCAGCGGTCTAGCCATTAGGCTATCGGAGTTCTGTCGAGCGGAGTCTTACTGCCTGACTGATACTGCCTGACTGACAGACTGACTCACTGACTGACTGATACTGACTGACTGACTCACTGACTGACCGAGACTGACTGACTAACTGCCTGACTGACTGAGACTGGACTGACTGACTGACTGACTGACTGACTGACTAACTGACTGACTGAGACTGACTGACTGACTGCTTGACTCTCTGACTGGCTATTTCACTGACTGACTGAATGACTAAGTTACTGACTGACACTGACTGACTGACTGCTTGACTACCTGACTGACTGCTTGACTGACAAACTGACTGGACAGGACTGACCGACTGACTGACTGACAGACTGTCTGAATAAGGATGACTGACAGACTGACTGAATAAGGCTGACTGACTGACTGACTGACAGACTGACTGAATAAGGCTGACCGACTGACTGACGGCCTGACTGACTGAGTGACTGAATGACTGACTGACTGACTGACCGAGACTGACTGACTGACTGACTGAGACTGGACTGGACTGACTGACTGACTGACTGACTGAGACTGACTGACTGCTTTAGTGACTAACTGACTGCACAGGACTGACCGACTGACTGACTGACTGACTGCCTGACTGACTGACTGACTGAATGACTGACTGACTGAGACTAAATGACTGACTGCTTGACGGACTGGCTGAAGGACTAACTGACTGACTGAGTGACTGACTGACTGGACTGACTGACTGAGACTGAATGACTGAGTGCTTGACTGATTGACTGTCAGACTGACTGACTGACTTCGCAAAAGGGAAAAATAAAAAAAAAGAATTATAAAATTAGAAAAAAATATTTGCATTTAAGATTTCCTTTCCGGCCGGGACTCGAACCCAGTACCACGCGCTAGGAACCCAACGGTCTAGCCATTAGGCTATCGGAGCTCTGTCGATGGAAGTCTTAAATATAATAAAAACAAAAAATGCACCTTGGTAATTATTGATTCAAACACTTTGAAATTTACAGGTCGAATAATTAAACTGACTCAGAATTTTTCTCCCTACATAAATAATCAATATTCGCAAAAGAGAAAAATTAAAAAAAAAAGAAGAAGAAATTTCAAATTAGAAACTAAAAGTATACATTGAAGATTTTCGTTCAGGCTGGGACTCGAACCCAGGGCCACTCGCTTGGAAGCCTAACACTCTAGCCATTAGTCTATGGGAGCTCTGTCGGTGGGAGTTTTAAATATAATAAAAACAAAAAATGCACCTTGGTAATTGTTTATTTAAACACTTTGAAATCTTCGTGTCGAAAAATTAAACTGACTCAGAATTTTCTTCCCTACATAAATAATCAATAATTGCAAAGGAAAGAAATTGAAAAAAAAAGAATTTTCAAATTAGAAAAGAAATATATAGATTGAAGATATTCGCTCCGGCTGGGACTCGAACCCAGGCCACTCGCTTGGAAGACCAGCGGTCTAGCCATTAGGCTATCGGAGTTCTGTCGAGCGGAGTCTTACTGCCTGACTGATACTGCCTGACTGACAGACTGACTCACTGACTGACTGATACTGACTGACTGACTCACTGACTGACCGAGACTGACTGACTAACTGCCTGACTGACCGAGACTGACTGACTAACTGCCTGACTGACTGAGACTGGACTGACTGACTGACTGACTGACTGACTGACTAACTGACTGACTGAGACTGACTGACTGACTGCTTGACTCTCTGACTGGCTATTTCACTGACTGACTGACTGACACTGACTGACTGACTGCTTGACTACCTGACTGACTGCTTGACTGACAAACTGACTGGACAGGACTGACCGACTGACTGACTGACAGACTGACTGAATAAGGATGACTGACAGACTGACTGAATAAGGCTGACTGACTGACTGACAGACTGACTGAATAAGGCTGACCGACTGACTGACTGCCTGACTGACTGACTGACTGAATGACTGACTGACTGACTGACCGAGACTGACTGACTGACTGACTGAGACTGGACTGGACTGACTGACTGACTGACTGACTGAGACTGACTGACTGCTTTAGTGACTAACTGACTGCACAGGACTGACCGACTGACTGACTGACTGACTGCCTGACTGACTGACTGACTGAGACTAAATGACTGACTGCTTGACTGACTGGCTGAAGGACTAACTGACTGACTGACTGGACTGACTGACTGAGACTGAATGACTGAGTGCTTGACTGATTGACTGTCAGACTGCCTGACTGACTTCGCAAAAGGGAAAAATAAAAAAAAAAGAATTATAAAATTAGAAAAAAATATTTGCATTTAAGATTTCCTTTCCGGCTGGGATTTGAACCCAGGGCGACTCTCATGGAAGCCCAACGCTCTCGCCAATATACTATCGGATCTCTGTTGATCGGTGTCTTAATTATAATAAAAACAAAAAAAGCACCTTAGTAATTATTGATCTAAAATCTTTGAAATCTAAAGGTCGAATGATTAAACTGACTCAGAATTTTCTTCCGTACATAAATAATCCATATTTGCAAAAGAAAGAAATTGAAAAAAAAAAGAATCTTCAAATTAGAAGAGAAATATATACATGGAAGATTTTCCTTCCGGCCGGGACTCGAACCCAGTACCACGCGCCTGGAACCCAACGGTCTAGCCATTAGGCTATCGGAGCTCTGTCGATGGAAGTCTTAAATATAATAAAAACAAAAAATGCACCTTGGTAATTATTGATTCAAACACTTTGAAATTTACAGGTCGAATAATTAAACTGACTCAGAATTTTTCTCCCTACATAAATAATCAATATTCGCAAAAGAGAAAAATTAAAAAAAAAAAGAAGAAGAAATTTCAAATTAGAAACTAAAAGTATACATTGAAGATTTTCGTTCAGGCTGGGACTCGAACCCAGGGCCACTCGCTTGGAAGCCTAACACTCTAGCCATTAGTCTATGGGAGCTCTGTCGGTGGGAGTTTTAAATATAATAAAAACAAAAAATGCACCTTGGTAATTGTTTATTTAAACACTTTGAAATCTTTGTGTCGAAAAATTAAACTGACTCAGAATTTTCTTCCCTACATAAATAATCAATAATTGCAAAGGAAAGAAATTGAAAAAAAAAGAATTTTCAAATTAGAAAAGAAATATATACATTGAAGATATTCGCTCCGGCTGGGACTCGAACCCAGGCCACTCGCTTGGAAGACCAGCGGTCTAGCCATTAGGCTATCGGAGTTCTGTCGAGCGGAGTCTTACTGCCTGACTGATACTGCCTGACTGACAGACTGACTCACTGACTGACTGATACTGACTGACTGACTCACTGACTGACCGAGACTGACTGACTAACTGCCTGACTGACTGAGACTGGACTGACTGACTGACTGACTGACTAACTGACTGACTGAGACTGACTGACTGACTGCTTGACTCTCTGACTGGCTATTTCACTGACTGGCTGAATGACTAAATGACTGACTGACACTGACTGACTGACTGCTTGACTACCTGACTGACTGCTTGACTGACTAACTGACTGGACAGGACTGGCCGACTGACTGACTGACAGACTGACTGAATAAGGATGACTGACAGACTGACTGAATAAGGCTGACTGGCTGACTGACTGACAGACTGACTGAATAAGGCTGACCGACTGACTGACTGCCTGACTGACTGACTGCCTGACTGACTGACTGACTGACTGACCGAGACTGACTGACTGACTGACTGAGACTGGACTGGACTGACTGACTGACTGACTGACTGAGACTGACTGACTGCTTTAGTGACTAACTGACTGCACAGGACTGACCGACTGACTGACTGACTGACTGCCTGACTGACTGCCTGACTGACTGACTGACTGAATGACTGACTGACTGAGACTAAATGACTGACTGCTTGACTGACTGGCTGAAGGACTAACTGACTGACTGACTGAGACTGAATGACTGAGTGCTTGACTGATTGACTGTGAGACTGACTGACTGACTTCGCAAAAGGGAAAAATAAAAAAAAAAGAATAATAAAATTAGAAAAAAATATTTGCAATTAAGATTTCCTTTCCGGCTGGGATTTGAACCCAGGGCGACACTCATGGAAGCCCAACGCTCTCGCCAATATACTATCGGATCTCTGTTGATCGGTGTCTTAATTATAATAAAAACAAAAAATGCACCTTAGTAATTATTGATCTAAAATCTTTGAAATCTAAAGGTCGAATGATTAAACTGACTCAGAATTTTCTTCCGTACATAAATAATCCATATTTGCAAAAGAAAGAAATTGAAAAAAAAAAGAATCTTCAAATTAGAAGAGAAATATATACATGGAAGATTTTCGTTCCGGCCGGGACTCGAACCCAGTACCACGCGCTTGGAACCCAACGGTCTAGCCATTAGGCTATCGGAGCTCTGTCGATGGAAGTCTTAAATATAATAAAAACAAAAAATGCACCTTGGTAATTATTGATTCAAACACTTTGAAATTTACAGGTCGAATAATTAAACTGACTCAGAATTTTTCTCCCTACATAAATAATCAATATTCGCAAAAGAGAAAAATTAAAAAAAAAAAGAAGAAGAAATTTCAAATTAGAAACTAAAAGTATACATTGAAGATTTTCGTTCAGGCTGGGACTCGAACCCAGGGCCACTCTCTTGGAAGCCTAACACTCTAGCCATTAGTCTATGGGAGCTCTGTCGGTGGGAGTTTTAAATATAATAAAAACAAAAAATGCACCTTGGTAATTGTTTATTTAAACACTTTGAAATCTTCGTGTCGAAAAATTAAACTGACTCAGAATTTTCTTCCCTACATAAATAATCAATAATTGCAAAGGAAAGAAATTGAAAAAAAAAAGAATTTTCAAATTAGAAAAGAAATATATACATTGAAGATATTTGCTCCGGCTGGGACTCGAACCCAGGCCACTCGCTTGGAAGACCAGCGGTCTAGCCATTAGGCTATCGGAGTTCTGTCGAGCGGAGTCTTACTGCCTGACTGATACTGCCTGACTGACAGACTGACTCACTGACTGACTGATACTGACTGACTGACTCACTGACTGACCGAGACTGACTGACTAACTGCCTGACTGACCGAGACTGACTGACTAACTGCCTGACTGACTGAGACTGGACTGACTGACTGACTGACTGACTGACTGACTAACTGACTGACTGAGACTGACCGACTGACTGCTTGACTCTCTGACTGGCTATTTCACTGACTGACTGAATGACTAAATGACTGACTGACACTGACTGACTGACTGCTTGACTACCTGACTGACTGCTTGACTGCTTGACTCTCTGACTGGCTATTTCACTGACTGACTGAATGACTAAATGACTGACTGACACTGACTGACTGACTGCTTGACTACCTGACTGACTGCTTGACTGACAAACTGACTGGACAGGACTGACCGACTGACTGACTGACAGACTGACTGAATAAGGATGACTGACAGACTGACTGAATAAGGCTGACTGACTGACTGACAGACTGACTGAATAAGGCTGACCGACTGACTGACTGCCTGACTGACTGACTGACTGAATGACTGACTGACTGACTGACCGAGACTGACTGACTGACTGACTGAGACTGGACTGGACTGACTGACTGACTGACTGACTGAGACTGACTGACTGCTTTAGTGACTAACTGACTGCACAGGACTGACCGACTGACTGACTGACTGACTGCCTGACTGACTGACTGACTGAGACTAAATGACTGACTGCTTGACTGACTGGCTGAAGGACTAACTGACTGACTGACTGGACTGACTGACTGAGACTGAATGACTGAGTGCTTGACTGATTGACTGTCAGACTGACTGACTGACTTCGCAAAAGGGAAAAATAAAAAAAAAAGAATTATAAAATTAGAAAAAAATATTTGCATTTAAGATTTCCTTTCCGGCTGGGATTTGAACCCAGGGCGACTCTCATGGAAGCCCAACGCTCTCGCCAATATACTATCGGATCTCTGTTGATCGGTGTCTTAATTATAATAAAAACAAAAAATGCACCTTAGTAATTATTGATCTAAAATCTTTGAAATCTAAAGGTCGAATGATTAAACTGACTCAGAATTTTCTTCCGTACATAAATAATCCATATTTGCAAAAGAAAGAAATTGAAAAAAAAAAGAATCTTCAAATTAGAAGAGAAATATATACATGGAAGATTTTCCTTCCGGCCGGGACTCGAACCCAGTACCACGCGCTTGGAACCCAACGGTCTAGCCATTAGGCTATCGGAGCTCTGTCGATGGAAGTCTTAAATATAATAAAAACAAAAAATGCACCTTGGTAATTATTGATTCAAACACTTTGAAATTTACAGGTCGAATAATTAAACTGACTCAGAATTTTTCTCCCTACATAAATAATCAATATTCGCAAAAGAGAAAAATTAAAAAAAAAAAGAAGAAGAAATTTCAAATTAGAAACTAAAAGTATACATTGAAGATTTTCGTTCAGGCTGGGACTCGAACCCAGGTCCACTCGCTTGGAAGCCTAACACTCTAGCCATTAGTCTATGGGAGCTCTGTCGGTGGGAGTTTTAAATATAATAAAAACAAAAAATGCACCTTGGTAATTGTTTATTTAAAAACTTTGAAATCTTCGTGTCGAAAAATTAAACTGACTCAGAATTTTCTTCCCTACATAAATAATCAATAATTGCAAAGGAAAGAAATTGAAAAAAAAAAAGAATTTTCAAATTAGAAAAGAAATATATACATTGAAGATATTCTTTCCGGCTGGGACTCGAACCGAGGCCACTCGCTTGGAAGACCAGCGGTCTAGCCATTAGGCTATCGGAGTTCTGTCGAGCGGAGTCTTACTGCCTGACTGATACTGCCTGACTGACAGACTGACTCACTGACTGACTGATACTGACTGACTGACTCACTGACTGACCGAGACTGACTGACTAACTGCCTGACTGACTGAGACTGGACTGACTGACTGACTGACTGACTGACTGACTAACTGACTGACTGAGACTGACTGACTGACTGCTTGACTCTCTGACTGGCTATTTCACTGACTGACTGAATGACTAAATGACTGACTGACACTGACTGACTGACTGCTTGACTACCTGACTGACTGCTTGACTGACTAACTGACTGGACAGGACTGACCGACTGACTGACTGACAGACTGACTGAATAAGGATGACTGACAGACTGACTGAATAAGGCTGACTGGCTGACTGACTGACAGACTGACTGAATAAGGCTGACCGACTGACTGACTGCCTGCCTGACTGACTGACTGAATGAATGACTGACTGACTGACTGACCGAGACTGACTGACTGACTGACTGAGACTGGACTGGACTGACTGACTGACTGACTGACTGAGACTGACTGACTGCTTTAGTGACTAACTGACTGCACAGGACTGACCGACTGACTGACTGACTGACTGCCTGACTGACTTTGCCTGACTGACTGACTGACTGAATGACTGACTGACTGAGACTAAATGACTGACTGCTTGACTGACTGGCTGAAGGACTAACTGACTGACTGACTGAGACTGAATGACTGAGTGCTTGACTGATTGACTGTGAGACTGACTGACTGACTTCGCAAAAGGGAAAAATAAAAAAAAAGAATAATAAAATTAGAAAAAAATATTTGCATTTAAGATTTCCTTTCCGGCTGGGATTTGAACGCGACACTCATGGAAGCCCAACGCTCTCGCCAATATACTATCGGATCTCTGTTGATCGGTGTCTTAATTATAATAAAAACAAAAAATGCACCTTAGTAATTATTGATCTAAAATCTTTGAAATCTAAAGGTCGAATGATTAAACTGACTCAGAATTTTCTTCCGTACATAAATAATCCATATTTGCAAAAGAAAGAAATTGAAAAAAAAAGAATCTTCAAATTAGAAGAGAAATATATACATGGAAGATTTTCGTTCCGGCCGGGACTCGAACCCAGTACCACGCGCTTGGAACCCAACGGTCTAGCCATTAGGCTATCGGAGCTCTGTCGATGGAAGTCTTAAATATAATAAAAACAAAAAATGCACCTTGTTAATTATTGATTCAAACACTTTGAAATTTACAGGTCGAA